>NW_026555342.1:5487447-5517365 GCF_029017545.1 Prosopis cineraria | reverse complement strand
AAGTAATTGAATAATTCATATTATCTATTAGCTAGTTTAATTATTTATAAGTAAAATTTTGTAATATAATATATAATTTGATATAATGGCATGTTTTGAAACTTACATGATATTGAATTAGAGGATTTGATTTATAAAATTGAATTTACTAAAAAAGTTAGTTTTTAAAAGCTAATATGATAAATGTGAACTAGAGGCTTATATGATAAATGTGAACTAGTGTGTGTGCGTGGGGGGTGGGGGGTGATATATGATTGTGTATTATATGAAAAGACATAATCATGATAAAGGGTGAGAGTTCATTCTAGGTGGAGTATTGTGTCCATATAGCATTGTGATATATGATCCTTGGTGCCTGAAAGGGGTATGGTGTTTGATAATTTCTCTTCTTAGTGCTTGAATAGGTGCGGTGTTGGAGACTTTACTCCTCAGCATCTATGTAATGTGGTATTAGAGTAATGACATCCTGATTGTGCGTGTGATAAGGGGAATCTATAGCTCGAAAGTGAGACAGAATACTTTGGTTGGGGTAGTTTTATCATGGAAGGTGAGTTTGGATCTATTTATATAGAATTAGTCCAGTGAAACCTATGAATTCAATTGGGGGCATATATGGAGGTTCAGATAGATGAGATGACAAGCATGTAAATTGAATATGTGTGTGTGTGTATATTTAGTAATAATTATGCTTTATTTAATTGTTATAGTTTTACTTATTAATAGATAGCTTTGGATTATTTTGGTTATTAGGAAATTTATCTCACCCTATGATTACTATTTTACAGGTTCTTTTATACTAGTGAGAGCAAAGGAAAAGACCTGGGCCAGAAAGTAGTAGATTTGCTACCTAACCCTTTCGAGTGCGTAATGAATTTGTTTAGTTATAAATATATAATGTTTATAAGTTGTTATAGGAATACATACATGTATTTTGTTGCACTTGTTCGAGCATGTATAAGCAACTTAACCCTAGGATGAAAAAATGTGTGAAGTGATGGTTGAGATATTAGTATAAGTGTATAATTGTGTATTTAATGACTTTGTGATGTGAAATTTAGCCATATAAATGATATGTGTGCAATATGTAAATGGCCTATTTTGTAGTGGAAAGGGGCAGTGCCATTAGCCAAAATTTAATTGTAATTGTGTTTTTTATATAGATGTTCAATTAGGTGGTAAATGTCCCATTTTAAAGTTTAGCATTTGATTTAGAATGCTTGGGTGTGAGAAAATGACAAAAAATGATTATTTTTGCATTCGATTGTTCAAATTTTAAAACAAATATCAGATTAAGGTGAAACTGGTGTCATTAGTTAGATTGTAAAATAAAATATATATAAATATTTGAATCACTCCAATCAAATATCCTATATGAAAATAGAATGTGCCAAAATTTCATGTTAGACAAATTATCATGACAACACAATATGTTATGTGCACCATGGTGCATGGTAAACACATCACGGCATATGGTATAGAGGTTTGATTTTGTTCTTTAGACCACATGCCACAACATATGATCCATTTTAAGTAAAATAACTATTTTGCCCCTATTTCCTATCGTATGATATTTATACGTTCATAAATGCTTATGTTGTTCATAAATACATATGATTTAATGTTTTAACTTTTTTCCAAATTTTTTTAGAATCTCAACCATTTTAAAAGAATTATTTTTTATTTTTTCAATATTTGTGATTTGCAATAGTTTAGGAGTTGAGGACTTCTAATTACTATTACTTTTATTATGTGTAATATGGTTTGATAATGTTAGAGCGGACATTACACTATCAACAAGATGCACTCGTTATGTTTTGTGAAAAAAAAAAGCTCATTTAATAATATAATTTACCAATAATATGTTATGAAGGATGACATTTAGTCTTAAATTTTACTAAAGATGTGATCTTGGGAGGTCATTTTAATTCTTTTTTTCTTCATCTTTAAAACACACACACCACACACACGTATGTATGTATCAACTCTAGTTTAAAATGTTTTACTACTATAAAAAAAATAAATGATAGTTATTTTAGCTCATAAATTACGGTTAATAACAATCATTTATGTGGCTAACATTTAAAGTCCTCCAATAAATGATGATTATATAACCGTCATTCAAAATATATTTTTTTTAAGTGTAGATGCTAGTAAGGAAAAGAATGAATATTGCATAAAACATTTACTCATCATTTATTTTGACTATCAGTGATGGGTTTTTTTACCCATCATATGTTATCAAAAAATGATGATTATTTAAATAATCTTCATTTATTATATGATTTTTTTAAATACTGGGGTGTAATAAGAACTCAAAATACCAGCAGACAGCCATTTCAATATTTACATATTTGAATATCAATAGAATTTTATTGTATTCAATTGAAAAATTAATCAAACATCTCTTATGCTAATCTATCAAGTAAACAAATGCAATTGTCTAAAGTAAACTGGCTATTAAAACTATAAACATTCTAACTACTTTTTCTAGGTAGTTCTATTAATCATGTTTGTGTAAGGTACATACTTGGAATATATATTGACACAATTCTTTAATTACCTTATTTATTTTCACATTCTCGAATTCTTTAATATAAGAATCATCAATATATTACAATATATAAATGATTCAGCATAAATTACTATTAATACATTAAATTTATTTGCAATTAAAAAATAAATATTGTTGGCATATCATTTCGAAAATTATGCTTTCGTTATGGATAATAATGTCATTCACTAACCTCATTATGTAGCAGCCACAATTCAAGTTATTTTTAATTTGTCTTAGGCACTATAAATTAAAGAACTAATGAACATGTATTAATGCATTATATTTCAATTCAATAATGATTCTAATTATTTTTATTATATTATAAGTGTAAGCCGTATCAAAATTTGTAAACGCCTTAAAATTGATTATTCAAAAAATTCATTCAAAATATAAAAAAATGCAATCATCATGAATATTCATTTTTATCACTCATTTTCATCATAATAATTATCCTAAAGCTACCCATACCATCCATTAGCATTTTTAGTCAGTAAATCATTAAACATTATCAATTTTCGACACCCCAAAATTTAAAAATAAGGAACAAGTGAGCACAAAATCAAACAAGTAAATCAACTAATAAAACAACCCACAACATTGAATAAATCATACCCACAACCACATAACTAATGGATATTGAAAGAACAGGGAGAAAATGAAAAAAAAAAAAAAACACACACACCCCCCTTGAACCAAGAAGGATTGAAACCTAAAGAGAATGAAAACAATATGGTGAATGACGGCATAGGCAGCGACAAGTTCATGATGGAAGACTTACAGTGGCCAACAACAATAATGAAGGAAATTTGTGAGAGTTTCTTTAATTTCATGTGCAAGTGAAGAAGAGGAAAGGAGGGGAAGACGATCACGCGTGCAATCGAAAAATGAATCTAAACAAAGTATTAAAAAGGAAATATAAGATAGTTTTTTAAATGACCATCATTTAATCTTTAATATATAACAGGTGTTTCAAATACCTAACATATATTTGAAAAGATTTTAAATAACAGGTATTTGAAAGGTTATACGATGAGTGTTTCAAAACATACATCATTTAAAACCTTCACGATAAATGAATAGTGTTTGAAACACCCATTATTTATTATTTAAATTTTTTTAATTTTTTAATAAGTTGAATTTGAAACTTTATATGATGGGTTTTTAAAATACTTATTATTTATTTGAAAATAATTAATGATGATTTTTTAAAAAATTATCATTTATTTCTTTACCACCACCCTTCTCTCTTATATATGACATATTTTTTTATTGTCATTTTATATTTAAATTTTTGTAGTAGTGTTTGCTCTTTATTCTCGATACTTGAAGAAGATTTATATTCCTTTATAAGTGGAATGACATTTTCGCATCTCATTAAAAAAAAAAGCCCCCTCAATTTATGATAAGTAGCGATCACTAAGCACATAGTAGTGGCAATTGTAGTCTTATTGGGGAATATATTATCAAGGACGATATTTGAGCAATGTTTATAGTAGTGGCAGTTGTAGTCCTATTGGTGAATATATTATCAAGGTCGATATTTGAGCAATGTTTTAAGACTCGGGCGATCGGACCGTCACTTGGAGAAAAAAAACAGTTTGGTTCAACCATTTGGTCCATTTTGACAGTTGATCTAGGTTGGCTTGCTTTAACTTGAATGGTTCTTGAAAACCTAGAATCTAGAGTGATCGAACTGTTTTGACCCGTTTTTCAATATATATGTATATAAATATTATTTTTATTTAATTATTATATTACTAGTTCAACCACCGGTCTAATAAATTGAACTATGAAATCTGTGACCCACTAATATTTTCAGTTTATTGTTTGGTTCAATTTTTAAAACATTGCATTTGAGTCTTAATCTTTGCTAAAGATAAAATCTTGGGAGGCCATTTTAATTCTTTTTTTCTCATCTGTCATTAAAAAAATTAATCTTTAATTATCTTGTTGCTAGAATCATGAATCTTCTTTGGATAGTGCCTTTGAATCTTTTTTATTTTTTTATTGTTAAGCTGTGCAAGACATGCTTTAGATACGTAATGATGAGCTGGCTCTGTATCATGCTTGATTCGAAACTAATTGCTTTCCAAGTGCACCCTGTTAACAAATCCTTTTTATTTTACTTAATTATTTCTGGTCGTGTTTCCCAACAACAAATGATTTTTTAAAAAAATATATTTAATTAAGCGAATAGTTTGGGTATAAATTTTTGGCCAAGGATCTTATCATCCTCAAGAATATCCTCTTTTCATCTCACCCATTCCTTGTCACGGAACTCCAAAACGCTAACGATAATATTTTTTAAAAAATGTTTATAGTTAAAATCTTAATTAAAATATTAAATATAAAGACATCAAATATTTTCTCTAATTATACATAGAATTGAAAATTATATTTTTATCATGCTTTAATGAAAAAAAAAATCTGTTCATTTAAGTACATCTAGTTTATAGTTAAATGTGCAATATGAAAGTTGTGTGCCTTGGTTATTGTATTCTATAAAATCAGACTGATAGATTGGAATGATTGAAAATGAAAACATGAGTTGGCTATTATAATTGAAAAAGTAAATTGACAGATAAATTAATTCAGAAACAAAAGGGAAATAAATAAATAATTGCGGGGAAGATGGAGACCAAATCATGGGTCATTGGCCACGAAGTTCGCTGTGTCTCATCAAGCCGTTCATATAATAATACAAAATATATAGTTTACGCTTCAATTTGGAATATTTTTTTTTTTCCATTTAATCTTTCAAATATTACAAATTGCTTACTTTGTTTACAGTCTAGCATCAAACTTAACAAGATATGATTAAATATTGGATGGAAATGAAATATTGAAAAAAAAAAGCACAAATGTTTATACTAATTTTAAAATAAAACTTAAATAAATTGAAGTATATTATATGGAGCTATATGAAATACTGAGGTCAAAAAAGGAGCCATATAGAATGCATAATTTGTATCCCAAATAATGTGCACGTGAAATTGTGATAATTGGGGTTTAGATCCAACAAATCACTAATTCACGGTGTGGCCTGCATGTGTGCAGCATTTAATGGCACATGATTTTAATTTTCATCAAATTAGATTATAATATTCAAAACTAAAATGAGATTATAATATTCAGATCAAAATAAGATTATAAAATAAATATATATCCGTACTGGAAACTAACTAAACGAAGTACATACCCAAAAGTAGCATGCACTGAAATTTCAAAAACAAAAATAGTTTTTTTGACCAACTAAAACAAAAATGTAGTTTAGGCAGAACAAAAGTCTCAAAAATGTTGCTGCAGATCATTTGGCGAAACAAGCCCTTGATGCGTGGCCTGGATTGCACATTCTTAGCTTTCCCATGGAGAGTCTTAGACGTTGCATGGATAGCACTTGTACTGTAAATGAGTCTAGAGTTTAGGCTCATCTATTTCTTATCAAAAAAAAAAGAAAGTCTCAAAAATAATAAATAGGTTGAGAGAGAGAGAGAGAGAGAGAGAGAGAGGCAGCTGGATTGAAAAAGCCTTCCAACTCCTAGAGAGCCAGTATTTCAAACATGAAGGCAACCCGGCAAAAAAATAAAATAAAATAGTGCCACCACAAGGATTAGCCTTTTGAAACTTCGTTTAAAGTTTTAAAAAAACATAATCAATTATATTAATAATCTCCATACAAAACTCAATTACTTGTCTTTTGATAATGATAGGACTTCTTGCAAGATGAATCTCTCCTAAATTTGGTTATGCTAGACTTGATACTGATAGCTTAGTCAATCTTAATAAAGTTACTCCTTATAAAAATTTCATGTGACAATAAAAGAAATTGGTTTAAAAAACTTAAATACATTGGCTATTATCATAGCATCATTGCTGATCATTTGGATATTCTTGAAGACATCAACTTATGTTAGAAGCGTGATTTTTCTAAAGTCAATATTTACTTTAACTCTCTTAAAACTCTCATGCTCATTCAAAGCAATCTTGCCGCAAATCATTTCATAATTGATACTATTGAAAAGATTAAAAATCTTGTCCTGAGAGATTGAATGATTATTTTATGTGTTTAAAAAATTTAATAAATATATGAACTGGCTTGCTCATCAAACTTCAAATAACAACCTCGACATTAAGATTTTTTAGATCCATTTTATAAGTGCAGAAACTATATGATTTCTAACATGACATGGACATTTGTCTTTGCATTGTTCGCTTTAGCCTTTTATTTAAAAGAAGTTAAAAAAGTTATATGTTAATGATTAACTACATGTACAAAGAGACTAACTATCATGCTATTTTTTTTTTTTTAAAGCTAGAATAGCTCAATAATTGAAAGAATTTTTGCATCTTTAATCAACCACCATTTAGTATTGATGAGGTAGATTCTGAAAAAAAGATAACTAGTAGATTCCTTGTTTGTTTTGTCCATGATTATGATGAGTTAATGATGGGATTTCAATGCAATAGATACGATACTTTGTCTTTGTCGTTAACAAATTTTTCTGCTAGTAGCATAGACTAATTTCTCTCACGGTTAAAAGAATATATGTAGGTTAACTTTCAAATTTTAAAGTTGAAAATCGAATTCCAAGCACTTGTGTCACCGTTTAGCCAATGCAAATTGAGAAAATATACTCCCTCCGTTTTAAAATATAAAACAGTTTTAATCGAATCTCACCCCCAATAAAATATTTACCTACTTTTTAACTAATCATATCTTTTCATATTTACCCGTATTAAACACTCTATAATAAATATAAAGTCATTATCAATAGAGGCACTTCAAAAAAAAATAATAATTACACCTCAAAAGACTAAAAATACCTTATATTTTTAATAGAGGGAGTATATACTACTTTAAAAACAAGATTGAGTTAAAATTTGTGACTTTAAAAAAAAGTATTCACAGTAATATAAATATAAATTAATAGTAATAGATAGATGTCAAATGGCTTTAAAAGAATTTATATAAAAAGCAGGAGAAATTACGTGAAATTTAAATTAACTAAGGAGCATATAATTCACCACCAAAACTATCATATTATCAACCATCATTACCTTACAATTAGGTGCGGGTGTTGATTTGATCGGACAAGCTGGCCGTCCTATCCAGTGGTTCAGTCATGCTGGTAAATAAAATTAGAAGTTGTTTCTTTATTTTAACTAAAGCTTTTTGTCCCAAGTACAATGTTTACAAAGAAATTACAAAATAAAAAAGGATGAAACAAGTATTTATTTTCTAGAAATAAACAAAAAGATAAAACCTATTTTGCAAGTAATTAAAAGATAAATAGATTAAGCATTAGCTTGCTGCATATTGATTTCTTTTTTTTTTTGGGTAAAACAAACAGTGCATTGATAGTAAAAAACTATTTGAAATGGCAATAAATTTTACCTTTTATTTTCTTTAAAATTACTAAATGTTTGGCACAAGTAAAAATATTTTTTAAAACATAATGAAATAAGTATATTTCTCCTTTTCTTTTCATAAATCATTCTTTTGTATCTATCAAATATTGCATTAGTTTTTTTTTTTTTTCCAAGTTACATGAGATTACATTTGGAAGATTTCACATTATTAAATTAAAGGTTGAAACCTCTAGCTTCGCATAACTATAACATAAGATTCCCCCACAGACAAAAACAGAGGGTGAAACAATCACAAATTTTGAGATGATGAAAGAGTTAATAATTAAAAACCTGAAAAACTGAACACTATCACAATCGTATTGAATTGTACCATAAACAGAGTAGGTGAGAAATTGACGTATAAAGAGGATAAAGATAGCTGGAAAATTTAGATGTAGCATTGAATACAAATTTATGACGAGAAGCTGCCATTCCTCTTTTAAGAGAGGAGACGACAAGATGAGACACCAAAACAATAATAGTAACGATACAAACTGCAATAAACAGGGATCTTCAGAAAACATTTCAAATGTGATTGGATGATCAATCATTGTCTCTGCGTATTTCCAGAAAGAACCAGACATCAGGTCCAATGCATTTCTTAACTCTAAAGTAATACTTTCGGTCAAGCTTTCATGGATTATCCAGTGCTTGAACGCCAGAATTTGACTATCTATCATATGAAAACCTAGATGACATGTTCAATCAAAATACCAGAATCTGTTTCTCAATGGTACATAACAGTAGTACATATTTACACGACAAAAGTGCACAAACCCAGAGTTGCAGCATAAGAAAGAGTCATGTGACTCTGAAACTGCCACCTGTGTGTTGACTGATGCTATAATAAAATCCCTGATATGAGAAACTGTTTGATCATAAATCGTTCACAACACAGGGTGCCAGACATTCCAAGTAAATGGCCCCTATCCAAGTGGCCTTCTTTCATTCAATAAAATGAAATATACAAAATTTCTTGTGTTTCAAACATGAGAAACAACATTAGCTAATGCATTAACAAAAAGTTGACTGCATGTAAGGCTACCAGAGGGCAAATAGAAGGGGCTCAAACCCAAACATACCGATAATCAACATTTACATCTACATCTACAACTACAACTACTTGTGCTACTTAATGCGCAAACTAAACATTGGTAACTAACAAGTTGATTTGTGACATCCAAGTTTCAGTATTGCTTCTATACCACCAATGAACCATCTTCCTTCCTCACAGAAGTACCAGGAAATCCCTCAAGAAAAACCAAACTCGCTAATTTTGACATCATTACTGATAAGAGTAGTGACTAAACAAACCAGAGAATACACGGAAAGAATGGATATATACAGAATCAAGTATGGGAGAGTGAGTCAACAGAAATATACAATATTCAAAACTAAGGAAGGATTCATCCACATGTATATTATCTTAGAGCTTAGACCTACGAAAACATCATAGTGAGCATCGTTACACAGCTGAGATCAGAGGATAGCTTAACTTCTCATAATACCCAAGAAACCAGATGAATGGTGCAATAAAATTGTGTCTTCCAATTTGAGGTAAGGCCAAATTTCAACATCAACCCTAAAGAGTTTCCAGCTGATAACATAAAATAGAAAGAAGGCTGGAAAGAGTTCAGTCACATCTACAAAGGGATCAGAAGCTTCCAGCGCATTGGTGCTGGTGTTAAAACACAGGCATTATGGATGAGAGATGTTTTAGCAGAAGATGGCATCATAGATAAGACAGAATATGCCTAAATGAAACAAGATTATTTGATATTGTTGCCAATGAAGAGTCATATTAGTCAGAAAGAAAGATCTGAATTGCAGATGTATATAGGATATGAAAGCAGCAATTACATGCCAATTTGATTTCTGTTTAGCTAAGACCGACAATAGCTGAGCTGGGCATTATACTGATGAAAACAATCCAATTAACTACTATTCAAGCTTCGTTGAGGATATAGATAATAATTTGTTGACAGGACAATAATCAAGTCACAGGCAGCAGAACTAGAGATCAAAATGTTAATTCAACTGCCACCCTTGATTGAATTTATGGGATCTGATGAAATCAGTATTAACCACAATGAATTGCTGTAAGAGGGGAAGACCTGCCACAAGTCCAGAATATGACACAGCAGCTAGGTAGTTTCTCCAGGTGAGTGGCATCCATCAAAAGACAATAGAATTTACACAAATTGTTTCAGAAAATCAATCTCAATGCCTTTTCAGATTATAGGTATATCGAAGATATTACACATGGTGTAATAAGAAGGAAAACTAGAAGCCCAAATAATGAAACAGAACAAGGGTTATATGCAGTTTGAAATGGTCAGCTGTATTCCAGGAGTACAAGCTATGGAAAACAGCAGCAAAGGAGGGAATGTTCAAGAACTAAATTTTCTCCACATTCATAAGGCAACTTCCCCAATTTTGAGTAGTACAAGTAAGCATAAATCATGATTATTGGAAAGAGGAGATTGATAGAGACTGCATTCATTGGCATTGTCGCGGAAGAAAGTTTTAGCCAAAAAAAAAAAAGATAAAGAGAATAAGAGGATGAATCATTAACCACCAGAATCAAAATAAAAACAATCACTAGGTTCCTTTGATAACATTTAATGGAGATAAAGATGACTTTGAACAAGTCAAGACAAAACAGTATGAATGGAAAGAAAGATCCTAAAAATTTCTGAGAGAAAACGCAGATGAGGAGTAGATTAAGAAAAAAGACAGGGACTAAAACTCCTAAATACAGAACCAGCAATGAATCCTCAGGAACAGTTACTGTTTTGGAAGACGCAGGGCTCAGGTTGATGCAGAGAATATTTTCTCTCAGGAAGCAACCTAGAAGAGCTAAGGAGAGGAACAAGGACACGCTTCAAGAACTGATCATTCCACCTTCCAAACTAGAGCACTCCAATAACTCAGGTGGCCATTATAAATGCCTGGATCAAATTTTCAGCAGCACGCTTCTGCTCAGGTGTGCCTGATATATGAGCAATACGATCACCCCGGGAGGATTTGGAGTCAGAAACCTCTATCATGGCTCCTGAAATCTGGAGTGAAACAACTAGACATGAAACAGACATAAAATGAAGCATATTTTGCAACAAATTTTCATCTGTATACTTTGTGGATGTAACACACATGGGTATTCCCAAGTAAGCTAAGGTTGATGAATGAATTCTGAAGCAACAATAGTACTTGACACCAAACAGGACAAGTATATTTATCATGTTTCTTTTCTGCCAATCAATAAACATGGTATGAACACAAGAAACTATTTCACAACATATGAATGCAAGGCTATCATCAGTGAGATGACAAAAGCATATTAAATGAAATTTAAAAGGATAATATTAAACACCAAACATGTAAAACGTCATTAATAAAGTAAAGAATAGGGAACTCCACAACTTATTCTTTTCTACTTAAATAAGCATAAAACTTCATTTCCACCCTGAGACATACTTGGTATGAGAAAAGTTGGATATTATATTTACCTTCTCACAAAAGACAAGGAAATGATAAGATAAAATCATATCATAACTCGACAGCCAAAACCAAGAACTATATTTGAGAATGCATGATATTGAATTGAAAGCTTTTGCAGTTCAAGATATTCAACTCATTCTAGACTATCACAATCCAAAGCATACAGTGAGAATATAAGATACAGCAGAAAGGAGCAAACTCACATTGATTTAAGGTAATGAATTGAGATAGATCTTTTAAACCAAAGAATGCAAGATTTTAAATGCATAAACAAACCTTTCTGATATTGGCTATATTTGTCCCTCCTTTACCTAACACTTTACCAACAGCATTTGCAGGAATCAGCATCTCCAAGGCTGATGGGGGAGGCAAACTGCGCACAATAGGGGGACAAAAAGAAGATTGATTAGCATCACATAGTTATAGAGTTGATGTTTTTTTTTGGGGGGAGGGGAGACCAAGTTAGTTGTACAACATTAGACCGAAGAATTTTGGCAAACAAAATATACTAACCCTCCGTACACCTTGGAGGCATATGAGGACACAGATCCATAGCCAGTTTCTCCCATCTGCTACAGACAAACAAAATAAGATAAGAAATTACCACTATATGATTAGAAACTAAAAACAGAAATTACATGTCACATTTATAACAAACAAAGGGGAAAAGGACCTGAAGAAATTCACAAGTTTGTTTCTTTATTTATATATAGAGAGGTAGAGGAAGACCAAAAAGAACACTTATGAAAGTTGTTGAACAAAACTTTTTAATTAACAATATTCCTAAAAACTTAGCTCATTATAGAATACAATAACATTGTGCAATCCATATAACCAAGTCCACCTAATGAGATAAGGCTAGTTGTCCTTGTTGTTTACCGTATTTATACTCAAGAATGGCTTTATGATTATTTTTCCCAAATGAAATAAAATCAATTTAACATAGGCATTGGACATATAATCTGCATCAACTTAGTAACCAACATATGTTAATGGGATATTTTACTTCATGTCAATGAACGGTGGCACTCATAAACTAAGATCTGGTCCGTTATAGTCCAAACAAAATGCTTGATGAGAAATACGTAGTTTTGGAATATTTTCAAAAAACTATCTATTAAAGAATAATTTTGAGGTCATATTTCCTGATGAAAATGAGTACATTCTAACACATCTCTACTTCTGAAGTAAAAATTCCAGGGGAAACTTCCTATCATACCACATGCAGCCTAGGATGGAATGATAGCATATACCATTACTTAAGATTTGATTTATTTTCCATCCCCAGTTTTTTAGTTTTTGGCAAATGAAAGGATCATAAAAATTATGATTTCTTCAAAAGAAATAAAGTACATCTTCAAATAATCATGCTTTTAAAAGGAAAAATTCAGCATGGAATATTAGAACAGTTTTTTAAAGATAACTCATTTGTAATTTAATTTAATTTGTAAATTTTATTAAAAAATGAACAGGGCTATTTTCCCTGTGATTTAAATTATCCTAGAACTTCGAATCAAAACCTGTATCAACAAATAAGCCATGATACTTACAAAAGTACTATCAAGATATAGGGTATCAGTGACAATGTAATGACTTAGCAAGAACTGAAGTCAGAGAGACATACCGACAAAGATCCATATCCATACAGGTTGCTAGAAGAAAGCATGCCCAGTCCACCTCCACTTTCGCCCCTGTGATCATAAGCCAGTGGAGCAGCAAGGGGAGGGACCGAAGGCAACACAGATGGAACAGAAAGACCGGTGCCACCTGAGTATAATGATTCAGCACCTATAGATGGATTATGGCCAGTGTCCCTTTCTCTCAACACATCATCCCTGAGTCTTAACACAATCTGTATTAGTGCATCTCTCACACAGTCAACGCTGCCAACCACCTAACCAGAACAGCATTGATCAAAATAAGCAAAGAAACAAACAAAAAAAAAAAAGATTAAAATTAAAAAAGAAAGTTAAGCAATGAAAAAAGTAACCAAACCTCAATCAGTTCATCATTTGCATCAGCTAGTTTAGGCTTATCACCTTTTGAGATTCGAACATCTGCCTTAGTTCTCCTCCGAATTTCATTTATGATTGAACCACCTTTCCCAATGATACACCCTATGACTTTTGATGGAACCAAGAGCCGGATTGAAACAGTTGCATCATCTTCGTCATTTATCTTTTCTTGTAGCAAAAGAACAGCTTCAACTGCCATGGACTTAATATCACTTTGCGACTACAAATTACAAACACCGCCTGTCAGTTTTCTTGCATATAATTTTAAGCCATGCTCTAAAAATGAAAGAACATCTTGATAACTAGTACATTTCAAGGCTCCCCTAAATGAATAGAATATATCATGGACTTCACCAGGTTTGACGGTTCAGATAATTATTACATGCGCAAGCAATTATTATAAGGGAAAATGAAAGACACAGTAACAGCGCACCTCTGTTGCAGTTATAACAATCAAACACTCATTGTGTTTAGCCTTGGAATCATCAACCTCAATACGAGCACCACTAGCCTGCCTTATACTTTTAATGGTACCTCCTGCCTTCCCAATGACACGCCCAATCTTGTCAGAGGGGCAGAGCATTCTGACAACTAATTCTTCAGATTGGGAAACACCACCAACACCAGAAACTATTGGAAGGGCAGATGAGTACAGAGACCACGTACTTCCT
Source organism: Prosopis cineraria (assembly GCF_029017545.1). Taxonomy (NCBI): domain Eukaryota; kingdom Viridiplantae; phylum Streptophyta; class Magnoliopsida; order Fabales; family Fabaceae; genus Prosopis; species Prosopis cineraria. The sequence continues at coordinate 5,503,215 of NW_026555342.1, read as the reverse complement.
GCATCAGCATAAGCTGGTAGATCTTGTAGGTCTTGTAAATTTGTAGCACCTATTATTGGAGGAAGAGATCTAGGTGGCATAACATGATCTGAAGCTGGATATAATCCACCAGGTGGGTAAATAGGGACATCAGAGGGAATAATTATACTAGGAGGGACTTCAGGTACATTTGTTTCAAGAGGAATGTCCTCCTTAGGAGAGAACTTGTACATAATAGCAGAAACTGCAAAGAGTGCTTTCTTCACAGCTTCTGACTCACCAGATATCTATTAGCCAAAAAACAATATGAGAATGATTAAATTTCCAAACAAATAAAACTAAGATCATTATACCCAAGACTGATAATGAGGCTTTGACAATACAGTTACAATTAAAGAAGTAACACTATAAAAGGATGGGCTTCAACATCTGAGCAAATTATTGTCTATTTTACTGACATTGCATAAAACAATGCATTCATGAATACAGGGCGTTTATTTATGCATCTTTTTAACCACTTTGCTAGCAGCAGGAAGCTCTTCTCATATTGAAAAACAAAATGATAGGAAAAATATAGATCATATAGATGGGGAAAAATATAAACACCATAGGTGTCTTTTTCTAAGGAAATACATAGAGTACAAATTCAGCTACATTTTTCTTTCATTACCAAAAATTTGTTTCTTGCGTTTATACATGATTCAATCATGCATATCAGCATGGAGATCAATCTTATGCGAGAGAGAGAGAGAGAGAGAGAGAGAGGATATTCAAAATCTCATGCAGTTTAATCATAACTATTGAGCATTCAGCCAGCCGACATGTGCTCAAGTTTCTTCACCCTGTTAAGATCATTAAGATTTGAACATAATATAACAAAACATCTATTTAATTCAACATTTTTCTTCATTCATAGCAGGATATATTGATGTCAAAAGAAGATTTTCCGCAGCACCATATAACAAGGAGATAATCAACAAAAGCAGATGTACTTGCCAACTTAATATGCCCATTAGGGCCTCAGATTCATTTGACTGTCTTACCAACCATAAATTAACTCCTTTCACGCAAAGGATATGTCCCACCAATGTGGATCCCCAGCTTCTAATTTGCAGATTAAAATCAATATACGGGAAAAGATCATCACAAATCCTGGATTTTCTGATGGGGAGAACCACAGACTTCAACGCTACTAAATTATCTACTAAGGCATTCTAGTGCAATAAACTGTTCAATAGGTTGTTTCATTGCATCGAGAACTAACCATCACAAAATTGTCGAAATCCATGGCACATGAGTGTGTTGGGTCAGTTGCATCCTTAGGTGTAACCTTGATCATTGTCCTTGTCCTATTTCTCAATTTATTTATTGTAGACCCAGCTTTACCAATGATATTCGCAGACTGGCTTGATGGAACAAGGATCTGGCATTCTTCCCTATCCTTATGCTTCTTTTCAGTGTCTGCAACACTTGCCACAAATTTTACAATAGCAGCATGGACTTTAAGAAGAGCATCTTGAGCAGCACATAGAGGAACCCTGCTGCTGAACTCATCATCTACCTCAATGTCTTCCTTCTCCTTAACATAGGAGTAAATTGTTATAACTCGATCATTGGCACCTGGAAATGGATCAACAATCTTGACTATTGCATTAGTCTCCTGCCTTATTGTATTTATCACTTTTCCACCCTTGCCAATAACACTTCCAATAACTCCATCTGGACAAAGTACCCTATAAACAACCAATTCATCATTGCCCTTTCCATCTTTGTGATTCATGCGTCTCTTCTGATTTCTACTATCCCCATTGTGGTCTCTCTGTGAACGAAATCGTTTCCCAGTCTCACCCATTGATATATATTGGCGTGACTCCTGAAAGCATGACATACTTTTAGATAAATCAATAATTTCAAAGTCATATACTTGTTTATTGATTTAAACTCTAATCAGTAACTGCAATATGACAATATCACCGTTGTGGTGGGCTGGATTTCCCAACCACATCAATCAGCGATTGCAGTTTGCAATGTTTTCATGACATCTCTATATTTTCCTGCAATTACTAAGGCAACCACAATCTGCAATTTAAAGCCACGTGTAACATCATTGCCTATCCTAGGTTAACAGATTAAATGGATATGAAGTAAACCAGTGGACTTTACATCATTTACTTATTTCACAACTTTTGTTCGGCTAAAATAAGCTATTAACTGAAATAGGTCTACTAAACCAATTTTTATAGTTATCCCAAAAGAAGCACTACTGTAACCAAAAAAAAACTCAGCTCCCAGCAATACTAGATACCGTTTTCTACAGGGTCTACCACACGGCACTTCAAACGAGTGAAATAACTATTTCGTAAAGAGTAAAAATTTGAAACAAAATATGCAAATCTTAAATATTGGGGCCAGTCATGACATAACAGAGATTAAAAACAACTGAATGACAACTGCTACATTAATCACCTAAAAAGATTGGAACAAATTGGTTTCTGCAAATAATAAACGTATGATTTTACTCTCCTGCTGACCTTCTGTCTTAATTATCCAAAGAAGAAAGATGAAACACAAGATGCAGAAACGAGCCATCTCGAAACAGAAAAATCAGCAGATTAATACGACGATTGTGTGAGGAACAAAAAACAAACTTCATGGAAACCCAAGAAACAAGAGTTCAATTCAAACAAGAAGAGGAGACCAAGAAGAAGAGGTGAAAACCCTAGTGTTGCATACCTGACGATTTAGAGAGAAGAAGACGCCAATCGAAACCCTAATTCTAAAGTGTGGGAGCGAAGAAGGTAGTAACAACTAACGCTGCTCTCTTGGCGAGCTTCCTAGGATTCGCGGTAGTACACTGTCCGGATCACGAACAATTGGACATCCTGGAATTCGGGGCAAATAGTTTCCTGGGTTTCGAACACAAGCAATAGATTTGATTTTAGACGTAACAATTACTTCAGAATTATAAAATATGTCTAACCAAATTATTACTGTGTTTTTTAATTTCATCTATTTGTTAAAAAAATATAATTATATCCTTAAAATTATTAATATATATAAATTTTAAATTTTATTTTTTATAATTAATGATCATAATAAATTGTATTCCAAAAATTCAATTGACAATAAATAATAAATAAATAAAGATAAAATTGAAAAAAATATTAATTACTCTACCTCCATCTTATATTAAGGATCCAAGAAAGTATATCTTAATGATTTAGTTTTAATTATTTTTGAATTTCACATTGTTTTCATATTTTTTTTTATGTAATAGGATGTTTCAATTTGATAATCTCATTAATTATACCTTAATTAAAAGTATTTTTAAAAAAATTATTAATTATATTTTGAAAGTCGCAACATCCCGCATGATATTTTGGGGGAAAAAAATAACAAGTCTAGTATATTTATCATTATATATAAGCTAAATTTAAATTTGATTTTTCTTAAAAAAAATAAAGTCTACTGTTAATTGTTAATATATTCATTATTTCACTAAAATAACATAGTATAATAAGGAGTTTATTTATACATGATTAAAAATTTATGTCTACACATGATTTAAAGTTTGAGGGAAAAAAAGAATAAAGATAAATGTAACAATTTTTTTTTTACATTAAGTAAAATGGACGCTTAATGAAGGGGAAAAAATGATATACTAGGTCAATAACAGTTATTTTTATGCTTATTAATTATTAATTATCTAACAGAATAATTAACAGTAGAGAAATTAGTGCATAAACTAAAAAGTTGAAGTAAATTGTCCAGTTTTAAAAGATCAAAAAGCTCATTAATAGATACTAAAATTTAGAGAGTTTTAATATGTATAGTAGCAAATACAATTTATTTTTCAAAAGTCATCAATAAAATCAGGTATTTGATTATCTTGAAAAACTCAGGAAATTTATATAAGAAAAAACTTAACTTTAAATACTGCACTTTGCTCTCATTTTGCTATCAATACCTACACTTTTTTTAGTATTTTAAGTTCCCATATTTTTATTTTTTATTATTTTAGATTCTTCCATGATTAAATTGTAAAAACATTAGAGAGACTTAAAATATTAAAAAATAGTGTAAGGATCAATAACAAAATACAAAAAAAAAATAAAGATATAGAGTTATGTTTTTCCTTATATAAATACGAATTATAAACTAAAAAGGGTTAAAATATAACAGAAAATAACACAAAAATTAATAAAAGAGAAAATCACTCCCACACCCTTGAATGAGTTAATTTTACACACAGTTGCCTCAGAAGTCAAAAATTCACGTATTACGCAAAAGTCCCAAATCTTTTTTTAAATAAATTCTGAAGCACGATTGCTACAATGTCCTTACTTTTTTAAGAAAAAGAAAACTTGCCTCCATCCGTTGTTATCCGTCGTTGGAGCTAGAGCTGCCACTGCCAACGGCAACGTCCAAGGTTAACTATGCTGACAATAGAATTTTCTGGGAGGATGTTCACGGTAAGGAGGATGCATATGACCTCGTGGATCTCAAAAAATAATACGGGTAGGGATAAAGGTATCCTTGGCGACGTTCAATTTAATTCATTTATTAAATAAACTCAGATTAAATTCAAATTTTTAATTAAATTTATCTAATACTTATTTTTATAAGGCTTGACTTACAAGCCTGACAAGTCAATTTCTTTACATATATATTATTATTATATAATATATTATATACATATTAATTTTATCATTTAATTTTTAATCAATCTATTTCTTTTTATTTCTAGTTATATTTTCAATTAGAGTGAACTTATTAATGCATTTACTTTATTATTGTAGTTGGTAAATCCTCTTAATTTTTATATATTGTAATTAATATATCGGTTAATATATATATATATATATATTAACAATCTTAAAATATAATTTGAGATGATTAAAACTAATATATAAACTTATTTAAAAAGTTTACTTTTAAATAAAATTTTAAATAGATTTTCAGGCCAAGTCAAGTTTTAGATAGACTCAAACCTGATTCATGAAAAAATACCTTACACAAGCTTCAAGAACTCAATCTTATGACCTACTATGCAGACTCAAGTTTATTCAGTCAAAGTCTAACTCAACCTTACTTATTTATATGCTAAATATAAGCACTAGACTACTAAAGTCGTTTGGATATTGGCATGTATTAAATGACTTACCATAACTACTCCCCAAAAATTCTTTCATCAATGATAGGTTTTGATAGTTGATGATAATAATTTCATCACTACAATAGATGGATGGTAATTGTTGGAGGTCTGCTTTCTTAGCAAGGACATTGTTGCTCATGGACAAAAGTCAGGTCTTACATGCAATTTAGTCTTACTCCAGTCTTGCTCAATGTTTGAATTTAGGGTTAGGCTTTACCCAACCACCACATCTTTTTAAACTTAATATCTCAAAAGCATAAAAAATGAATTTATTCATAAAAAATATAATCAATGTCGTTGAAAATATATTATTTATAAATTTAATATTAGGATAAAAGGCTAATCATTTTGTAAATTATATATATTGAAAAATATTCTTTAATTTTATATAGTTGTTTGAACCAAAAATATGCTATAGGCCAAAAAATCAAGAATGTCGTGGCCTAACTCAAGGAGACTCTACAACAAGGCCACTCTACCATTGTCTAAAGGCCAAACCTTTGAGAGATTAGTGAAATGTCATGTTTCAATAGAGAGGCAATCAGGTCTAAGACCATTCCCTACTATTCGTGAAACTCAAAGTGCTACTCTACCACACTCTCTCAATAAGGTGCACCCATAATTCTAAAGCAAGTGGGAACTGCTCCCTTAGGTGGAAAAATTTCAAATTCAAAGAAGTACATTATTGCCTACCCATATAAAAGGCAGTGAGTATGTAACTGAAGCCTTTCTTCAATGCTCTATACAACTAATTTACATCAAACAAACTTACCTCAGTGCCAATCTCAAACTTGCCCAACGCAATCCTTAATCTCCAATTTAAACTTACTAAGCTTGCTACTTTGCTCCTCCCTTTGATCATCAGAGTATCCTCAATTTACTTACTTCCCAATAATGTACTTTCATACTAGCATGCTCGCTCACATATTTTGAACTTTAATTTGCTTTGACGATCCAAGGAAATTATGGTAAATGACATTGGGAGCTTATAATCTTTTGATCACCAACTCTTTTGAGGATTTAACTTCTTTGACACGCTCAGCATTCTAAACTCTAAAAAGGTACAACACTTCAAACCATTTCCACCAACTAGTTTTTAGCACAAACAACAATATAAGTTCAAAATGAATTTAAAATTTTAAAAGGGGTTAAAAATTTGAAACCATAATAAATATTTATGATAATCATAAGAATATTATATTGCACAAAATAATTGAGAAATAATAATAATAAACAATTAGTTTCACAATTTTTTTAAAACAAAAATTCATGCATCAAAGTGGGGCAAGACATGTTTTGATCCTAGCCCAATGGTCAATTCCAAATTTAATTCAAATCCTCCAATTACATTGAGCTCGTCGGGCCATCTAACTACTCGTATAACATGTCAAGGGACTTGAGACTTTTTTTTGACCTGGGACTTCAAACTTCAGTATTCAATATAATTCAAGGTATTGAAAATCAGATCAATCATTGAACCAACCAAGCTAATGGGTCATGGGTTAGTGGTTTAACCAGAGTTGAATAGAGGGTCAACCTGGAGGGTAAATAAGTCATAATTAAAATAATATAATTTAAATAAAAACACATTAATCATGACAACATTTAACCAAATCCAAGATTAATTTCTAATACAAGATACAAATACAATAATAATTATATAAATACAATTATTCAAAAGTCTGACAATAATAAAATACAACATTCCAAATATTCATCCTTACAACCTTTCAATCATTAAAAATTCTAGAACTAATAATCACTAACACTAAAGTTATTATTAACTTCATTCAAATCTTTAGGCATTGAGACATTAGGAGTTGAATAAGAAAAACCTTCATGATCTCATAGAACCTCTATTCTTCAAGGCCAAGACTTGAAGGCTAAATTCATTTTCTGAATCCTTTTTCTAGTTTTTTTTAATTTTTAGAGTTAAGTTAGAAAAATTAAAAACCCCTAAAAATAGTTTTTTAAGCTAATTTTTTTCATTCTTCTTAGGTTTTGGCAAAAAAAAAGTGACCTGATTAGCCCAATAACCCATCGGGTTACCCAAGTTACCTTGGGTTGACCTCAGGTCAGCTGAGCTAATCCAGGTCACTACCAGATTGATAATAAATCATAGATTTTATACATTTTATCCCACATTTTCAATGCATTTTAATGATGATTTTGGGCTAGTTTGGGTTTATTAGATATTATTTAAATTATTAGTCAATTTTGAGGAATAATATATTTCTGGATTGATTATGAAAATTTTAAGCTTAAATTGCTAATATTTTATTTTTCCTATTTTTAACATGGTTTAATTTTTTCAATCTTTAATTAAGCTTGATTTATAAAATCATTATACATTATGTGAGTTCTTAGCCATTTTATTGGAAAATTTTAATTGTTGGGGAAATTAATATGAAAATATTTCATTAGACATGAGACTTATTTTTGACAAAATCTAAACTAATAGGTTAATGTTGACTTTTTAGGTTATGAAAGCACAATTAATAAAATTTAATGGTGAAGATTAATTCTTGAGTTTCAAAATATATCCGATGATCAAGGTTGTGAAGAATAAGGAAATAATTATCAAGATTCATTAAGAGTGCAATAGGCATTTCTAATTAAGAAAAATTTGAAAACTTTTTCATTTTTTTTATCTTTTTTTATTGGCTTTTTTGGAATTTAACATAACCATTGGATCATATGTTTCTAACCATCTCTTCCTTTCACAAATATACGTAGTACCACTATCAAGAATTGAGAGCTCTCTCATTCATGTTTTCTTTCCTTCCGCAGCCGCGTCTCCATCTCCGGCTTCTCTTTTCTCCCACCCCATTCATTCATGCCACCTCGTCTCTTCTTCCATTCTTCCACCAATTAATCACTCCATTATTTCCATTCTATATTTTCAATCCACGGCACACACCTCATCTTCATCCAAATTGTACCTATCCCCATTCACGCCGCCTCATCTCTCCCGCTTCCAAACTGTTCACTCATTTGTTAAACTCCATTTCCAGTAATCATCTCATGACTGTGACTTGTAGCTTAAAGTTTGGAGGGAGAGCTTCATTCATGAGAGCTTGAGCTAGCTTGGGAGATAACTTAGGATAAGCATGAAGGAAGTTAGAACTTGGGATTTGCATTTGAAGATTATTGGGGAGTTTTTTTTCATTTATCTTTTTAATTCAAGAGCTTAGAATTATCTAGTTTTAAATAATTTTAAGTTATAATACTTGAGTACAATCTAGTTTTAAGTTTTAAATATTTTTGAATGTTAGATTAGATGGATATTTGGATTGATTTTGTGCTTAATAAATTTCTAAAATTTATATTTATATACCCTTATTTTACCAATTAAATTAATAATTGAGTTTTCATTATTAATTTAATTGTCATTGCAGTGTTTCTTGCAAATTTGAGTTGTTTCTTATATTTCTTGATTATTCAATTAAGTTAGTAATTTATCTAATTGTTTAATTAGGTAATTTAAATATTTTTTTCAAATCTATTTTGAATTAATCGTCATTGATTTTAAGGAATTTAATTTGCTTAATTCATAGTCATAATATTTGGTTCACTATGAGTTCTCTAATAAATTAAACGTTAGACTTTATACTTATGAGTTTTCTTTACTTTAATTAGATAATTGAATTATTAATTTTTCTTTTCTATTATTTCTTTTTGATCTCACTAATTGAATTGGAATAGGAAAGTTAATTCCATGTAATGTCCTAAGTTGTCCCCTTTATCAAAATTAAATCAAACTTTTTTTAATTTTTGATTAATTAATCCTTTTTATCATTTAATTAACTTCTTTAGTTTACATTTTATTTTTCTCATCACAAAACCCCATCATAATTTAGGATTCATACATTGGATAATAGCATTTAGGTGATATAAGTATGGATCCATTTAGGAAGCTTTAGTTGCATAAATTACATTTTTTTATTTGTATTTTAGTGCAAAAATATAGCATTTAGTTTTAGATCTTTTTACATTAATTTTCAAATACCTAGAAAACTTAGTATAACTGTTAAAGTACTCTTTGAAAATAATGACTTAAAATTAGCTTATATTATATTAAATTAATTTTAATTTAATCAATTGTCGATACGAGGAAGGCAATCCATCAACTAGGTTAACTAGAAACCAAGATCAGTGAAGTGGTCGGTTTACCGATTCATGGATCGACCTGATTGGTCCAATCATTAGTGGATTTCAAAGGATTTGAATGTAAAATTGACTTTTCCAAGGAACATGAGACTAAGTTTTCCTTAATTAAACAAGGTATTCTCATCGGACGGTGAAGATCGCGCTCACCTGTAGAGAGCAACACGCAAAATCTCGTTTCTCACACATTTGACATCTCCCAATCGTTCCATTTCTCTTCCATCCATCGCGGTGGAGACGGTCTTCCCCGTCGACAACTTGCTACGGTGACATACCTAACCTCTATCAAACAACTTCATTACCAATCCATTTCAATTTCATCGAAACCAAACTTGAGACTGTTTCTGGCAGGAGGTTTTCGCTCAATCTCCAAACGATGGAACGAGAAACGCAGCAACCTCCGGCTCTGGGTCAGGAGAACAGCTCAGATGGTCCTCGGCAAATAAGTTCGGATCGGGTCAATAGGGTAAAGAAGCTTCTGTTCCGTCGGATGCTTGTGGGCATTAATGATGGGAGGTTCTTCTTGGGTGGATTCTACTGTATGGATAAGCAAGGGAATATCATTCTCCAGGACGCCGTGGAGTATCGCAGCACACGGCGGTCCTCGCCTTCTCCGATGGAGCAGAGGTGCCTTGGTCTTATTCTTATTCCTTCTTCATGCCGCACATCTTGCCATGTGGATTATTCAGTGGAAGAACAGTTGTCAGTGCTAGCACTCAATGAGACGTGAGCATTATTCTGGTTTAAGCTATTTCTGGATTGAGGAATTACGAATTGATTATAGATTTTAGTGGTTCATGAATATTGTGTTCTGTTAATATCTAGGATTGTTAGCTGTTGATTGAATCTCAATCCATTGACACGAATATGGAAGACGATATGATTATGGTTCTTGACAAATTTCAGTTGTGACAGAACGCCCATGGTTTAATTACTATGAATTGGTGATGTAGAAGACTTGATTGGTAAACATGATAAAGTAGTTTTCGTACACACGAATGAGTTCATATCGGTTGTCTTTTTTCTTCAATCTAGAAGACATACTGTTTGAAAGTTGATGCTATTTTTTCACTAAGGATGCATCCGATTAATTTTCATTAAAATTTGAGTAAAACTTGTTGCAATGTAACAATAAAGGATCAACAAACTACATCTAGCTTTTTTTGAGTTTACGAAGTTATTGTGCAGGGAACTGCACTACAAATAATCGGAATTTGCCCGTTTCAACAAAGGAGATGTGCAAAGTACAAACCCGATTCTCCCCTCTCCTGCATGGAGAAGTTCAGGAAACGACGATCTTAATCTCAAAGCAAAGAGCATCATTTGATTTTACTTTGCGTCTGAAACTAGGAATGACTCATTTGTAAATATTTCTTAATCGTCACATTCTAAAATCCCATCATGATTCTGAATGGTTGAGCATGAAGCCATGAGAAACATCAAGTTCCACTTTGATTCATTGTCATATGGAGAGAAAAAGTAAAGAACGCATGATTTCCTTCGTTTTGTGAAAGTTCAATGCAGTTTCTGCTCTCTGCTCCAAAATGTTAAAAATCTTTCCAACATTTGGCCGTGAATAGTGGGTTACAATGGAGGGCTTGTTCATATGGTCGAAATCAGAGTCATGACAATAAAGCCTCTTTTTCTATGGAAGTGATAATCACAATGGTTTATCCTATTCCTTGAATTATTTTCACTGATGCTACATTTACTGCCATTGTTTAAATGAAATGAAGTTACAAAAATGCCTCAGCAGAAAAAGGAAAAGAGAACAGTTGGTGCTTTACTGAATTCAGCTGCCTTATTTTTGTGGACTTTACCTGTCTGAGCAAGTCAGCACGTTACCCAGTTCAATATAGTTGTCAGGCTTTGGTTTGAAGGAGTAGAATAAGATAAAAATATGTAGTGTTTGGAGACAATGATAAATGCCTTAGGTTTAAAATCCTCGTGTAGGCTTTAAGCATGTTGTATTCTGTTTGGCCTGCCTCTTTGGCAGCTATTTAGATAATAGAAAATAGGTAGAATTACATATAAATCATACTCAACACAATTAAACATTCATAGGTCCATTGACAATTAAGCTTAGGAGAACAATAATACATTATTAGAAACTTAAAGGAGTAGATTTTTCTTGTTATGCTCATTGATATGTAAATCTGTTTACATGCATCTTTTTCTCAATGCCCTCTTCCAGTACCGCTCTGTTATGCGGTCTTATCCTCTTTAGTTCCAAAACAATTATCATTAGACTCTTGATTAGACTTTTATTTTCAAAATTCCATCAATGTTCTGTTGGGGATTTTTCTGATGCATCGGAAAAGGGCATGTACAATTTCGCTTCACATCGTAACCCATGAAATCTAACATGAAATCAAACATGATCAAGATCTGTATAAAAATGTTAAATTTCGCAGTCAAACATCCAGAAGACAGTCATTTACTGGATCCTGTTTTCCAAATGTAGATTTAGTCCGAGCACGCCCATTTCATTTAATTAAGGAAATCTTACGGACATGTAATGTAATCAATGGATAAATCAGATTACTGATTGTCAGCTTTAGATAATACAGGCATGGGATTTGACCAACAAAATGAATCCCAAAACTGAATCTCAATGTTTATGTAATTGACACCTAACATTTATCAAAACCTGTTAGTATAGGGTGTTCCGTACACAATAAGGTAAGGCACGCTCCTGAGAACAGTGTCGATGGGAATTGCAAAGTTCACACCAGATGACACTCCAGTCCCTGAATGAAACGCAGCATTATGAACCTTATTATACATGAAGGCTTACTAGAGTAACTTAGTCAATATTCTATTATGTAATAAAAACATGAAAAAAATATATTCATTCACACCACTCAGAAAATGACTTCATAAGTTAAAAACTTGTAAATTGGCACTATAACAGCCAAAAAGAGGGTAGTGATGAATCAGTGACATCGTTCAACGCCCTTATCATTGGATAAAAGATGTTATATGGTACAATGCTGATGTTTTTCCAAGAAAGATGAATTACGAAATATTTCATACCTTTTCTAGTGAATGTTGCTGTGTTTACTCCAATAACGTGCCCGTAAGAATCAATCAATGGTCCACCTGAATTCCCTGTTCAGATCCATGAATTCAAATTAAGCATCAGACCATGATACCTAACTAGTCCCGAGAAAATGCAAGGATGCCAATAAAAGCCTTAGTATTGCTGAAATTTTACGTTGTAAATACACAAGAATATCATATAAGAACCATCAAGATTCATGACGCTCTCTGCGTTGGATAACATTTCTCTATGAGGGTGGAAGATATAAAACATTACTATACGAAAGTATGAAGCTAAGCACACAGTAACATGATGGTAGATCCTCATATAGGCGTGAAAAAACAACCGGGTTTTTCTATCAGATTAAGAAAAGATCTTAGGATGCTAATGTTACCTAATTCCAAACACAGTAAGTCCGAGAGTAGGGAAAAATTGGTAGAATTGATCACCCCTTTAATTTGACCGATATGATGGGGCACAAGGTACTATTTCTCCCCATTAGTAACCTTTTTAAATAAAAACCAATTACTGAGAGTATAAAGGTTTGAGGTTCTAACACATCTAACTTCAATCCTAGGGTCAGGTGACGTTTGGTTTGCCAAAAATGTTTTCTAGAAAGAAAATGGGAAAATGTGTTGCCTTATGATTGCCTTGTGTTGTAAGGCAAAGCACTTTTCAATTTACTTTCCGTATACTATTGCCTAAGGCTACCTGCGTTAATAGCTGCATCGGTTTGAATAGCCCCCTTAATAGCTCCCCCATTTGGTGCAGGAATCTCCCGGCCTAAACCACTGATGACCTGGAGCATTTACATCAGCCAAAACACACCTATTTTAGACTCCATACTGCCACAAAAGTGACTGCACATAATATAATAGGAAAGAAATAGAAAAGAAAAGAAAATACGATGTAAAGATGAAAAATAAGCCTTATACACAATCAAATTCTCATGTCATTCTCTGCATGACTTCAAATTACCCAATATATAATCCACAGACATTCCTACATAAGGAGTTGTCACTACAACTTGAACCTTAGAACATCTATTCCAATACTAACCCACCACAACCTCCTGAAAAAAGTCTACATCGCTCACAATGATTACTTTTCTTAGTTATAAAGGCTTTATTATCCTTCAGTAGCAAGTCACATAAGCATTTCATGAAAGAAGCAACAGCATATGTTCTATTGGAGAGACTTCAGTTCAATCTGGAAACACCTTTGAATAGTAAATAAATGTTTGTTGAAATTTTCATACATGAATCTATGATCTTTTTCCCCAACATGTAGTTGATAAGGTAAAGTTCACAACAGCATTGGGGATTTCTCATTAAATTATATACATGTTTACTTTAAATTTTTGAGAATTACCCCTGTTGTCAGAGTGTTCTCATATCCATAAGGATTCCCAATAGCAAAGCAGCTCTGACCAACATGTACATCTTTAGATGTTCCAAGAACTGCAGGTTTTATTTCGTACCCATCAACATCGACCTGTACATGGAATAAGTAATTTTGAGAGAAAGTGGCTTGCAGTGAGGGAAAGAGGAAAACGAGTGTTATTGGGCTGATATGTAACAACAATATTTCCACTTAAAATCTCTTGATACTAGTTTCTCTATGTAGAAAAGGATTAAGAACAGAAAATTTCTTTGCACCTAGTTCTCCCTAGAATAATAATGTTGCCCCCTATAAACAAAAAGATGGCATATTTTGCTACGCGAAAAAAAAGAAGATGGCATTTTTCAATTGAAAACAAATGTAGCTTGGCGCAAGCCAACTCATGCTACTGGTGTTCTCATCTTCTCACAGAAATTTTAACTGTCAAAATTACAAAAAGGGTGTACATGGATTTATATTTACTGTCAATATTATTGAATGGGAAAAATGATTTTAAATATTCATTATCAAAAATCAAAATGGACGAAAGGGGGAGTGGTTGTTGGATCACAATATACCTTGAGAACAGCCAGGTCGTATGCTGGGTCAAAGCCAACTATCTTCCCTTCCCTGACAAAGTTATTTCCCCTGGCATCAACTAGAAACACCTGTAGACAGTAATAGTATGTATGAATTGCTGCTCAGAAGAATGGTTACAGAGAAAAATGACTATTAGATATGGCCATTCGATACAAACACTATCTCACATTGCCTCCAGTTGGTTATGTTATATTTCAATCAAGTTAATTGTTGTAATCACCAAATTACCATAAGTTTAATTGTATCAGGTTTAATTATCATCATTATTTTGGTTGCTGTAAATAGAAGTCATTCTTCTCCTTTGAACTGTCATGCTCATTCCTGTCTCCTAGTTACCATCACTCTAAAATAACATTTGGTCTATGAGAAATACTTAGATAGACCGAATGCAACACGTTATTTGTGGTCTGTCCAATAAAAATATAATATTTAGATGATATTAAATATAAATTGATTTTGATATTAATGATAGTAGAGAGAGAAAAGGAAAGAAATCAAATGTACATTTTGTTATTAAAAAAAATCAATTAAAAAAAATGTCACACAAGATTTTATTTAGATTACTTAGAGTATTTTAATTGAACAGACCACAAATGATATGGTGCACTCGGTCTATCTAAATATTTCTCTTTGGTCTATTGAATTTTGGGGGTGCCACAATAAAATAACACAGGAGAGGCAGAACAAATCTTTATGGAAAGAGATTCTTAATACGAATCAGACTGTTTAAGCTGCTTTTTTGGCCAACAACAACAATAAAGGGAAAGGACATCCACATTTCCTTCATCTCCAAGCAAAAACTTTAATGTAATATAATTAACAGCAGAAGGGAAAACCTTACAACGTTGTAAACCACCAACATCAGTAGCCAATTTAGCAACAACATGGTAATTGGTAACCTGTTCATCAGAAAAGGAAATTGATGATTTCTAATAGTTCAGGAGCAAATATGTGCAATCAATGTCATAGAGAACATACATGACAGACAGTCATTGGTTCCTTATTAAGATGTCTAAAAATGTAAACATGATGCATTAATTCCACGGGTGAGAAATAATATTTGAAAATGTTTTCCATGTCTTAATATTTCCATAAGATTGAATCACCATCACAGATAGTCACTATATATAATCTAAAAACAAAAATTTCAAACTATGATGACAGAAATGTTGGGTATCGATTAGAGAATTTAACCTATTTAAGAACTCAGATCGATTGAACATGCTAGAAAAAGGAGTGCTTACAATGTGACCAAATTCATCCCAAATGAAGCCTGAACCAGTTCCTTCAACTTTTGCATCTTCATCCTCATTCATCCTGACTTCGCTAGAGGTCTTGGGGACTTTAGCCAATTCAATGTCTTTAAAACAACCGACGGTGTGTGAGTTCCTGTGATAATATCAATTTTAATTTCAACAAGGCAATGCCCATAGAAACAACGAAA
>NW_026555342.1:4693985-4754380 GCF_029017545.1 Prosopis cineraria | reverse complement strand
ACGTGCACCATGTGCCATGGCACATGAGGCTAGAAAACATGAAGCAGTCTTCTTTATACCACATGTCACAGTGCATGTGACGTGTACTGTGGCACACGACCTATTTTTTGTAAAATTAAGGCTTATGTTAGCTCAAAAAAAATGGAAGAGAGAAGAAAGGAAAACAGAGAGCACGAGTTATGCTCTACTAGAGCACGACATTGTGAAGAAATTTGAAAACTACTAAAGTAAGCCTTTCCTAACCTTCTCCTTCCTCTCTACTCTAGTTTGAAACTATAGTTTGTAATGTGGAGTTGATTTTTAGTCTATATCTAGGCTCTGGGTTCGAATTCATTGATTTAAATAAAGTTAATAGGAGTTATTTGAGTTATTAAAACATTAATGGAGAGTTTTATGCATTAATAATGGTAGGTGGATATTTATGTCTAAAAATGTGTATTAAATGTGAATTATGAGGATTATTGGGAGATATTAATGACTCTAGAAGTATTAAATGTAAGAAAGATGCGATTTGGGTATCTTATGAATGAAAAATGAGAGCTTGAAATGTGTATATAGTAATATTAATAATTGTAGACTTGATTAATTATAAATTAATCATCCTTGCACCATAATTGGTTTGAAGAGCAAATTTAAAAGTATATATTAAAGAATAAATTTTTGACCTCTTAAAAATTTTAAAATTTTAATATAATTAAAAAAAATTATATAATTGTTTATTAACTGAAGCGTATTTCGAAAATGAATTTTATTGATATAAATGATGGAATTTGTGGTTGTAAATATATGCAAAGAATTATGAAGAGTTTTGTTAGCTTCATTTGTCATAAATGTAAGGCTGAATTCGAAACGTTCGTGTAAGAAATTGATTAGTTGATTGATGTTGTGTGATTGTGATGGTTTGGATGAAATTGACTAGTCATCAATATATATATCTATAAATTTTGTAGAATAAAGGTGATTGATTATAATTATCTTCTCTCTCATTGATCAACATAATTTTAATATAATGTTAATTATTCTCTCTCATTAGCCCATTAATTTTTGTAAAATTAATTTAATTTTAGTCTAATATTAATATTACAATTTTATTGATTGATATGATTGAATTTTTTTTCTCATTGGTTAGCATAATTTCATTTATTTTAAATAATTTTTATCTTTTCACTGGATGAGAGCATTAAGTTAAATAATTAATTAATTAAATATTTAAATCTTGTAGGATGAAGGTGATTAGTTACAAATCTCTTCTCTCCCATTAATCGACATACTTTGGTATAATATTAATTATCCTCTCCAATTGGTCTAGTAATTTTTGTATGATCAATTTAATTTTAGTCTAATATTAATATGAATATTATTATTTCATTGGTTGACGTGATTAAATATTTTTTCTAATTGGTTAATAGAATTTAATTAATTTTTTATTTATTTTAATTGATTTTTTCTTTTTACGGGATGGGAGCATTAAATTTTATTTCAAATTTTTCCTGAGTCATTTATCATGGGAGAATTAACTATGTTATTTCCCATACTCTTGAGTTTCGTTAGAGAGTTTTTGTTCCCAGTATAAAAATATTTTTGTGTCTCTCAATTTCATATGCCCTAATCGATGATTGATCAACCATTCTCTTAAATGGATTTATTGTCGATGGTGGAGAGTTGGGCGGTCGGGATGGTGGAGTTTCACGCCTCTTTCCATCAATATATCTACAAATCTTGTAGAATGAAGGTTGTTGGTCACAAATCACTTCTCTCTTATTGATCAACATACTTTGATATAATGTCAATTATTCTCTATTGATCCATTAATTTTTGTATAATCAATTTAATTTAGTCTAATATTAATATTACTATTTCATTGGTTGATGTGGTTGAATGTTTTTTCTCATTGGTTAGCATAATTTAATTTATTTTTAATTTTTTAGTTGATTTTTATCTTTTCATGGATTAATAAATAAATATTTTAAATATCTAAATCTTGTAAGATGAAGGTGATTGATTACAAATCTCCTCTCTCCCATTAGTTGACATACTTTGGTATAATATATTAATTATCCTCTCTAATTGGTCCAGTAATTTTTGTATGATCAATTTAATTTTAGTCTAATATTAATATGAATATTACTATTTCATTAGTTGATGTGATTAAATATTTTTCTAATTGGTTGATAGAATTTAATTTATTTTTATTTATTTTAATTGATTTTTTTCTTTTTACGGGATAGGAGTATTAAATTCTATTTCAAATTTTCCTAAGTCATCTATCACAAGAGCGTTAACTATATTGTTTCCCATACTCTCAAGTCTTGCTAGAGAGTTTTTGTTCCCAATACAAAAATATCTTTGCATCTCTCAATTTCATATGCCTTAATCGATCATTGATCAGTCATTCTCTTAAATAAGTTTGTTGTCGATAGTGGAGAGCTGGGCGGTCGAGGTGGAGGAGTTTCACGCATTTTTTCGACCAATGTCAGGGAGAGGAATCTCGTAGCTTTAATCTGATTAGTCAAGAAAAATTGACTCTCATTGCATTAGTTAATAGATTTTAGGCTAATGTTAATATAAAAAATTTTCTTAATTCATCAGTGAGATTTAATTTATTTTCCTATTTTTTATATATTTTTAATCTACTTTCATAGGAGCATTGATTCAAGAATAGTCCTATTTTCAAATTTCTATGATCATTAGCATTAACTCTATCCGACTATCTTTCTCCATTTGCTATATTTTCTCATGCAATTTTTCTAATCAATGAGATTTTTTTTATTTTTCATGTATTTTCACTTTTCAGTGTACTTTCACAGGAATATTGATTCAAGAGCAATCTCATTTTCAAATTCCCTTGATTGTTAGCATTAACTCCATCTGACTATCTTTTTACTGTGACTATACTTTTCCGTGCCTTTTCAATTTTCCTAATCAATAAGATTTAATTTCTTTTCTTATTTTTCATGTATTTTCCTGATTTGTTATACTCAATACTAATCAACTCTCATTAACTATCATCCATAAATATTATCTGTAAAAAGAAAAAAGAAAATAAAAAAAGTTTAAGTTTGATTTGGATCATTAATCCTTATTTTGTGGTATTGGCCTTTCAAACCATGCATGCTTCACCATACATTTTGCATTGACAAGATAATGCGGTGATTCTTTGTCTTTTCACATGAAAGAAGCGAGGCAGAAACGATTTAGCAAACAATACATATTCAATTCTTTCACCATACATACATACATACATACAAGAAAAAATATATCTCTCCTTCTTGATGAGGAAGAAATAAGAGTGTGTTTTCTTATGTATTCTAGGCACAAATCCATTTTCTTCCTTCTGACCTTTTAATATGTATAATATTTCTAAAAGGTTTAATAATTTAAATATTAGCAATAAATTTTAAATTTAGCTAAAGATAAAATATGTACAAATGAAATATCTAAGGAAAATGATTGAATAGAGAAAATTTTAAAAATTTAGTCATCTTAGATGTGTCAATATCAATTACATGAATGATATTTGTTTCAAATTTTTTAATTCTAACCCATACAGCACACAAGAAACTGTCTAGTTTTATTATATGATATGTGTAATAATGAATGAGATGCTCACATGTTTAAATTATCACATGATTGAGATTAATAAACTTGTTATAGTGTGTTACAAGCAAGCGTGCGTGCTTGCGGATACGTGAGCATGAGATATAATATGATCATTTAGTGGGAGTTTATTTGAGGAAAGGAGTGGGAAAAAAAGGAAGAATGAAAAATAAGAACCTTATAAAATCATTAATACCAAATTAGAAACTTCAATATTAAAACATGATAGAAGAATATTAAAATTTGGAAACCTCATTATTGAAAAATCTTAATTAATATTAATATTCTAACAAGTTCCTTATTTGTCATTCTCTCAAAAAAAAAATCCATATGGTATTGTTTGGCTACCTTTCGATGCATGAAGGCTAGCTTTGTTCCATTACTTATCGAGAGATTTAAACCTAACTATCTTTACTTATTTATCGAAGAGTTTAACTTAAGGTTTATGACACCCTAGGGATTTAAAAATGAGGAAAGCCGTGGTCCAAGAGTGAGGGTAATGATTTTTGGTAGGGTTGTACTTCATAATTAATAAGCTTGGGTAGTCTAGTTACATGAACGAAGTCTTGATTTATATTATAGCGCACAATTTTTTTAACACCCTAACCTTACTAACAAGAAATTTACTTAAATACCATGGTAATAAAAATCCTCAAACCAATTAAAATCTTCATGGTATAAAAGTTGAAAACTAATTTTCTCAATTTTATTTAAAAAAAGGTAACCATGACAGAAAAGAGTTAAATTTTAGAGCTACTATGATTATAAAGATTTTGTTTTAATAAATTAGGTAATTGAAAACTAACCTTGGTAGAAAAGGATTGAACTAATTAAAAGGCTATCAATATTATAAATGTTTGAGCTTAATATATAAAAATAATAAATTTGCCCTACCATAATAGAAAAGAGTCTGGTGGATAAAAAAGAACATAAAAATAAACATTCAGTTTGACAAAAGTTTAAGCTTACTCAAACACGCAGACACACATATCACATTCCATCACAAATATTTAAATATTTATTTCAATAAAAGTCCTGACACTAAAATTTTGTATTAAAATATTTACTCCAGGTAAATCAGTTATGCAATTCTTATAGGCCCAGGCCTCAACTAACATTACCCTTACAGTCATCAATAAATAATAAACAATTCTAAAAATCAACTCAAATGAAAAATGGGTCATCTATTGGCAAATGATTATTCTATAAACTAAAATGAAACTTAAAGCTTACTCAAGCTAAGCCCCAAGCCTCTAGACGCTTTTCTTTTGCTCTGCTAAGCTTACTTAAAATATTAAAGAGAGGGATGAGCACTAACATCTCAGTAATCGAGAGTTCTACCATATATGTATAAATTAACAACTACACACAATTAGCACTATGTGCATACATATAGTTTTATCATCGTTATTAAATTATGAGCATAACAATTTACTGGCCATCATTCATAAAAGTTATATGCAACATATGATCATATGCAAGATAGGTAACCCTCTTATTGCTCTATCCAACCTTATACCGTTGATCGAAACCATACACTTATTCATATTCTAGCCTACACGCTGGACTAACCAAGGTATCTCTGAAGCTTGAGATATACCTAGCCAAAGGTATAAAGCTCTAGCTCGATACTATGGCTTCCCTCTTTAAAGAACCCAATAAGGAGGTGTCATTCTCCCACATTCCCTGTTTGCACATCCAACCAGGTAACTATTAAAGAATGAGGCCTCACATAAAGTCAACTACTGTATATAAAGTGGAGGCAAACCACGTGGTCACAAATAAGATATATCACCATCACCATCACCTTCTCAACTCATCACCAATGTATGTCATGCATATATGCAACAATCACAATATATACAAGCAGGCTTTAAAACAAATATTGTATCTTACTGGATCATGTTAATCAGCCACAATCATAGTTGGCAAGATTAAAGTAATTTATTAAATTCCATAATCACATTCTTTATGATTTCTCAACAATTTATTATATTTTTATATATAGTCTATACACAATTATCATACTCAATTAGATAAAATTATACATGAGCAACTTGTATAAATTGCTATACCAAATATAATTTGCACACACGTGGAAAAACCTCAAATTACTTGGTCTCTTTAAGTTTACATGTAATTACACAGCAACTCTAAGTAATAAGAGCTTTCAATAAGAGTCTACAACAGTCACACACATACAAATCTATTAACATATAATTTAAAACTACTAAAAAATTATTCTAAGGCTACTCTACATATGGTTACTCTCTCAAGTTACTTTAGGACCTTAAAGTCATATTAAAGAACTCAAAATTCTCTTTTAAATTCATATCCCTTTATACGAGCTTGTTATGTGTATTTATAATTCTAATAAATTTTATATAGCTTAAAAGCATTTATTTGAAGTCTCTATTCATCTTAAATTTTTATTTTAAGCCTCATGCTTTACTCTAAAAATTCTCAAAATCTCATGAACAATACTTAGGTAGAGTTCAAATCTTTTAAAACCTCAAAATAGGTCTATAGAGATTATCAAATTAATTCTCTATCAACAAAAAGATCCAAAAATTCTAGATATGTGTCAGTTTAGATTTTTCCACCGCTAAGAATCTAAAAACTAAGAGAGTAAACAGGCAGAACAAAAATTTTACCTGATGTTAAAAATACTTTAAACCACCCTTGAAATATCTGATTATAAAACTGTAGTATTGAATCTCAGTCTCGCAAGCGCATACTCTCGCCCTCGCTGTGTGCAGTGCCGCTGGAGCAAAATAATTGCAACTCTACCATGTGCTGTTAGATATAGGCTATGTTTGGATTAGCTTCAAACTGAAGTTGGAAAGGCTCAAACCTTAATTGAAAATATTAAAAGCTCATTACAAAATAAAAATTATGTTTGGATTGAGAAAAAATTCTAACTGAAGTTAGGGTCCAAATGAGCTTTTTTCTCAAAGCTCATTTTCATAGCTTCTGCGTCAGCGTTGAGTATTGAAAGCATTTAATCCCTTTGAATTTTTTATTTTATTTATTTATTTCTGCATTAGTGTTCGGCATGAGAGGGAGAGCTTTTTCTTGTATTTTACTAACAAAAGTAGGAGAGAAGTTGAAGAAGAATTTCTAATTAATTAACTTATTTAATATATATTAATTTATTTTAGATTTCTTAACTCTATTTTTTAAAATAAAATTATAATTTAAAGGTTAATTTTTTAAAACAGAATGTTGGTTAATCACAAAGTTTAATATATTTTAAAAAAATAAATTAATCACAAAAATATATAATAAAATTTATATCTTTTTTTATCATTATATTTCTAAACTAACTTTTGAATTAACTCATCCAAACAATTTTAATTTATCAAACTGACTTCTAAAAAAAAAGTATTCAAACAAAAATCACATTAAAGTCATAAACATTTTTCCTAACCTCAGTTTGCTAACCTCAGTTGAATCCTAACTTCAGTTATAGATTTTTTAATCCAAACACACACATAGCTTAATAGATATGGGAATGGGCCTTGGGCCCACACTCAATTTCTTTTACTCTCTCTCTCTCTCTCTCTCTCTATATATATATATATATATATAACACTTATAACTATATATTATATTAATATATATAACTTATAACTATATATTATATTATATTATAGATATTTACCCATGTATTTTTTTTTGTTATCATCCTCTCTCTCTCTCCTTTATATCTTATTTTTATTATAATTTTTTTGTTTTGAAATTAAATCCTTATAATTTATTTTATGTTGGATAAGTTTTCCTTTTTTTATTATTTTACTTATTTTCTAAATTTGTACTCCTCAGTAATTGCTCAATAATTTTATATACTTTGAAATTCCTCTTCTATGCCTCAAAATTCCTTATAATTAAATTAATAAACAGATTAAAATATAGGATGTTACAATTTTAGTCGAAGGAAATAAAGATGGTATAAAGAGGAAGTCAGACATGCATATTTTATCCGACATATCACATAGTTGCTAAATTTGTGGCAAGTCATGATAATTGTTTGTACCATTGTCACATGGCTGTTAGTATTGTGACAATGTGTATCATTATTGTTAGTCGGGTCATTATCACATGATTGTCTATATTATAGCAATATGCCTTCAGATTTGGTAATAGCGTCGATGGAGAAGGGATTGGCATCAACAGAGGAGAGGTTGGCGTTGCTTGGTCTAAAAGGAGGGCAAAGGGGGAGAGATGGGAAAGAGCTGAGAAGAAGGCAAAGAGAGGAAGACAATGGAGAGAGAATGGGGCAATTTGGTTTGAAAATAATCAATCTAAGGATTGATTTTTCAGTATCAAGGGATGGTAGTATTAAGTAATCCCACCTAAATGGAATTGATATAGAAATTAAATTTTTTATTTCTTTATACTAAACATGAAAATGTGGGATTATCCAATCCTAATCCTACTTTTCCATTCCTTCCTACCAAGGGCCTATAGGTTTTGGCTCACAATTTTAAAAAATGTTGAAAGTCATTAAGTTTATTATGAGAATCACGTATCAGGCACACCAAATGAACATAATATTCACACGTTAGATTCAATGGACTCTAAAATTCATTTGTAGGCCTAAAGCCTCAAAGGCAATTATTTTTAAATGTGAAAAGACCGAATTACTTTTAATGAGAGAGAATATTTGTAGTGCACGATAACCACAGAAATCTATAAATAATAATAAAAGTCTAGTTTTTACAATAAAAAGTCTATTTACTTACAAGAATTAATGTGAGTATATATTTGTACTCAAAAAATTTATAAATTAATCAAATAAAATTAACAATATAAGGTCTGTACATAACATTAAAAATTCAATTATTTACAATAGAAGTCTATTTATTCTCAATAGTCTATGTAGGTTTACACTTGTACTTAAGAAAATTTACAAGTTAACCTAAAAAAATTAACAAAAAAAAGTTTGTAAAATAACTAAAAAAATTTCAATTATTCCTAAGATTTCATGAGTTTACACTTGTATTTGCTGAGAATAAAATATATATACATACATATATATATATATATATATATATATATAAGTTAACCAAAAAAATTAACAATTGAAGATCCGTAAAATAACAAAAAGAAGTCAAATTATTTGTAACAAGAAGTCCATTTATTTTCAAGAGTTCATAAGATTTTACACTTATACTTGAATAGAAAAAAATTTATAAGTTACCTGAAGAAAATTAATAATAGATCAAAAGTCCATAAATAACAATAAAAGTTCAATCATTTATAACAAAAATTCTGGTTTCTTATATCAAGTCTAAGTGTGTTTGCTTAAGGATAATTTAGTCTTTTAATTTTGAAAATAATTACACTTGAGGTCGTTGGGCTTATAAAAAAATTTCAAAATTCATTGGATCTACAGTGTGAGGGATGTTCCTTCGACGAGCCTTATATATGATTCTTCTTAAAAGAAATTAATCTTGGTTAACAATGAAAAATTCTTCTAATCTAATCTCATATTACTGAAATGAAATAACTAAGTATACAAAAAGTTAATCATATTATTAGGGGTGGCTAAAAAGATGAAAAAGACAAGCTGAAGTAAAAGTAAATCAGAAAATATTTCTTGAAATAAAATAAAAGAAAAAAAATTTGGAGATCCTATAAAGACATTATTCACAATTACACTGAATAATTGAAATCATATTAAAAGATCATGGTTCTTATTTATAATTAAAAATAATAATATGAACAATCTAAAATGTCCCCTAGAAATAAATCAAAATAGTCATGTGAATGCCTAAACATCTTCGTTGATTCTTTTTGTCTTTGATAGTTGCCATCGCTTGCTCTTTTCATTCTTATTGTCCCAATGATTACCGTCGTATTGCTCTGTGATTCCTAAAGGTAGTCCGCTGTTCGTCGTTGCTCGGTTCACCATCAATCAATTCATTCATCAATGCTTTGCACCATTCTTTTTGTTTGTTAATATTCTCAACTTTCTTCTTCTCATTCCCTTTTTCTAACATTGCTTTGCAATATTACAAAACTCATAAGGTTGGCTCATTCATACAAATACTGTGAGAGTTTAATGTGGGATCTGATTTGAAAATTGGGTACTTGAGTTCATTAATGGTTCCTTTTGTGTGCCATATCTCTTGTTCTTTCTTGGTAGTTAAGTTTTTAATTAGTTATTTTTCAGTAACATGGTTATGGAATTTCAGCAATGATTTTAAAAAATTTTAGAGTTAATGTAAGGTGAATTTAATAGTTCTGTCATGTGTATTCGGTACTATTATTAGAAATATTCATAGTTTGGTATAATATTTTAGTAATGGTTTGTTTTTGATAAATTATTCACAATGTTATCTTTTAAAAATTTAGGGAGAATGACATGTAAAGCCATCCTAAGAAAATTTATTGCAATGAGTAACCACTAATTTTTCCTCAGATATTATCTTATGAATATAAATATATGTATATATATATATACATAGTGGCGGAGCCACATGTTATTGAGGGGGGCAAATGCACCATCTCATTTTGAAAAATATTATAAATATGGTATAAAAATTTTACAGCTTTGTACCCCTTATTCTTAGTCCTTTGCCCCCTTTAGACTAAATAAAAATTTTTGAACTCAAAAACTTATTAAATATAAATAGTTTAATGATTTATATAAGATATGAAGAGCATAATTACATAAAAGATCATATCAACTTGGTCACTATAATTTTAAGAAGAAAAATGATAATCAATCTATTTATGTTACTATAATTTTAGCCCTATAATATAATCATTATTTTTAAAAAATATTAATTTTTTATTAAATTATCCCGCACCCCTTGGTTTTGGGTCCTGGCTCCACCACTATATATATATATATATTGTTATTAAAAGATGAACCTTAATTTGTGTTTTTTGTGAAGGTCTAACAAGTTAAAGTTTAGCTTTTAACAATAATATATTTGTATTTTCACAAAATAATATTTGATACAAAACTTATGGCTTTATTATAATAAATTCTCTTGAAATAGTTTTAAATGTCATTCTCTCAAAAATTTATGTGGGGATGATGATTTGCTAGGGACAATAACATTACACAAGAAGAATGAAGTGTGACACCATGCCTCCGTTAACAAATGTGAGTTGAATGGGTGACTAACAAAAATTATGCATTTCATGGTTTTCTTTTTTGTTATTTCTTGTTTGTCCATTACCTTGCTCTGTTTGTGTAGGTACATTTAAGCAAAGTGCAAATGGAGTTGTTGTTTTAGAGTGTGGATCATCCACACAACAAATTAATTTTATAAATATTGACATCTATTTCAAATGCCAAGCATGAAGAAGTAAAATGATTGAAAGTATAGATTGAACAATTGCGATATCTATTTCTAATTGTTTTGATTGTACATGTAAGTAATTTCAACAGTTATATATTTAAATGTACATGATTCGGAAAGGGTTATTGATTGGTTTGTCCTTTTGAATATACATATTTTAATAGTGTTTATGTTATGATTTTTTTTTTGGCCAACATAGTGTTTATGTTATAATGACTATTTTGTTTTTCTCTCAGCGACTAGTCATAAGTTCACAACTTAATCACACGTGACTCCCATACATTGATAACCAACTCTTCAATGGATCCCAAGTAACTTTCTAAATTTTCATAGACGGTTTTGTTTAAATATTGAGAACAAAAAACCATAATTAATTAGTTTGAGATTCACAATTTATGGTTGTGACACTCCAATAGTAGGTTGAAATATCTTCTCTACTAATCACAATTAACAATTTAAGTCCATGGTAATCAAGATATTAACTATTAAAGAGATTACCAAATTATGGTTTCAAAATAAAGGGATCCCAAGTTTTCATAAGTTGGAATGGGTTAAATCCATTTATTAACTCTTTAATTAGAATAAAAAAAAGTTAGAGAAGCATGTGATACCTTGAAGGAGTGAAAAAAAATTAAAAACAGTTGAAAAGCACTAAGTTTGTCGAAAAACAGAGTAATGCATCATGGCTTATTGCTTTCTGTATTATGCGCCGCGTTGTGTTGCACGCTTTCATGACAGCAAATTCTACTGTCAAATGACAACAGAACTAGGTAAATTCTAACATGCCCTAAATCTTCGTCAAACGTCCGAATGACATGATTTAGATGTTTATGAAAAGCTCTTTTCATAAACTAGCTAATGGCATAGGTTTCACTTCCAAAATAAGTCACACCAGGAAGTTGGATATCCCAACACTTTTTATCACTTTTCACAACTTTCATATATAAAAGGGTGTCTAAAACTCAAAACAAGTGCCAAAAATCATTCTTAACACTTAGACCATATTCATTAGACTTGGGACTATTAGTATAACATACCACATGTACTCAAATATCAATATACTATAAAATCACTCCTCAACCTCTTTAATACTAAAAACATATTAGGAAGGGAATTTCATTTCATTGCATTGCATCTAAAAATCAATTATATCATGCTTAAAATAACTTTCTACACTTACACTAGTATTTTTGCCCTATCAACATTTACAATTTATCATAACAAACTACTCAGGGCCAAATTCAATGCTTCCATATTTGTTCTTAATTGATTTTTAATCATGGTTTGAGCTCAAACAACATTTAAAAAAGGATTTTCTTCGGATCTCATTATTTTAAACTAATTATCCTTTAAACCTTGGGTTGTGATCACTTCTCTATGAAATTTTATCTAATCCTAATTATCATAATGGCGTGATTGAGTGTTGTCTTGGTAATGTCAAGGCGGACATTACATCACAACACATCCTTTCTCAATCAATTCATTTTTCATTTTATCACTTGGCAAATAGCCATAGGACACTTAGACATGTGACCATAACTTGATATATTAACACGACTTGTCACAATTCAATAGTATGACACGTCATATAATCACATAGGCAATGATTAACCATCCTTATTTTCTTCAACTAAAATCGTGGACTATAATACTAAATAGGACTTTGTAAGGTCTTCCTTACTTAACTATGTTTAACTCCAAAATCAAGAAAATCAAGGGATCAATTCTCAAAATTACCAAAGTTGTAGAATTTCCTAAAAGAGAAGATTTTTCAAAATTATATACAATGAAATCTCAAAATTCAATTTTTAATCTCAAATCACACACTTAACATGCTCAAACAGAGTTTGAAAGTGACGTGGAAGCTTGGAAAATAAATGGAACCTAAAATAATGAGTTTAAAAACTCAAAACTGAATTTTGTATAAAAAATCAACACGCGCGCCGCGGCTTGTGACATATGCATCGTGGTGCATTGCACGAAAATGACAGTATCAGTTGTTGTCATTTGACAGAACAGGGGGCAAAATTTTAACGCATCCTAAATCTCTGTCTGACATTCAATTAAGGTGGTTTTGGTATATATGCGGAGTTTTCTCCTAACTTTAGCTAATGACACTAGTTTCACACTCAAATTCTTTTTCTATAAAAAGTTGGACACCAAAACCTATTTTACCACTTTTTCACAAAAATCTCACAACTTTAGTGTCCCAACTCAACCACAAGTACCAAAAGCCTACACCGACCATCCAAACACACTCAATGGATTCTAGCGGACCCGTGCAATGCACCACACACAATCAAAAACATATATATATATATATATATATAAAATCACCACTTAATCCCGATTTTCACAAAAATAAAAAGGGAAGGAAAATGTTGCACAAAATCATCATTTTCATTTCAAATCTTTCAAAAATACAAATGTTTCTACTTGCACAAGTATTTTGGCCCTATCCACGGGTTTACAACTAAAATTCACTAACCGAGGGCACAAAATACACAAGTTGCACACAAACTAATGCAAGTAGTGCGAAATAATAACAAGTAATCCTAGTTAGCAATTAGATTAACATATACACATAAAACAACAAGAGAGGCATACAGAAAGGATTACTCTACAATCTAAGCCTCTGCGTGCTTTCTTTGACTCGAATCTAATAAGTTAGGCCTAGGAAATATTGAGAATTGAGGAGTGAATACAACCACTTAGTAATCAACTTTTTACTTAATCTATACAGTTATATATCAATTGTAAATAGATGCAAATAGGTAATAAAACACACTTACCACACGTACAATGCACTTGACTACGGTTCACAATACTAACAATTATATAACTGGGCCTAAAAACAAATATATTCATAATGATTTACAATACAAATCATGAGGTCACAATAATACCAACCATGTGCCCTAAACACATGTCGGACCATAATACTAACAACCATGTGACCAGACTTATATGCATGATTAAATGCTAACCTTATACCCTCCTGTTATCTTTGACATGAAACCGGTGGCTATCATGTGGCTACGTCCTTCACAAACTAACCTAACCTTTTACTTTTGAGGAGCTACCAAGCCAGGATTGACTCACTTACTTATGTAATCCAGTTTCCCCCAATATTAATAACCATGGGATGTTGTACCCTTAGTTTAACTTCCTCATGAATCAGTGGAGACTAGTTAGATTTGAGTCCCTTATAAAATAAGTGGGACAGTCTCAAATCAATCATGGGACATGGGCTACCTCCCGATTCTAACGGTCGGTGCCATGACAAGTTTTCAATTTCAATGGTCACTGCTAGTACCACATTGATTTAAATCAATCTACTCCTCTTCCTAGATGAATTCTCACCAATGATCATGCTATGCACATTTTTCACATAATATGTATTTCAAACAATCAATTAATGGCACATAAACTCATATACTCATTCAAATATTCCACATACTCAATACATTATACATCACAATTCTCCACCCATAATGACAACCATAATCAAATTCATAAATCATCCGTGGGTGACATCTTAAAGTTTTCCTTTCCAAAACCCTTTTCACAAGTTACACACATTGCTAATGTACATCATCAATTTAAATCATCAACCACATTTCACAAATACAATTAACATTCAACTATAAAAATTAGGTTTTTCCCAATTATCTCAAACCTTTGAGAGGTCAAAGGTTTACCCCTCACACAAAACACTTCCAAAGCTTCTCCTAAGCTTGAATGATGCTAATATCAATGATCTATAATCACATTACAAAGATATCATCACAATCCCACTTTTTAGGATTAACCAACAGTAATTTCACACTTTCTCTACTCTACCAATCCCATAAGTTACTACCCATTCATATCCAATAGGTTAGTTAGGTTCCATTGACTCTTATTATCATTTATGAGTCATTAAACCACTACTAATGGTCCACCAACACTTCCAACAACTAAATTTATGTTAATTTCGGACATTAAATGCTTCTCTCAATTAACCATACACAAAATCATTAATGTTGTGTTCCAATACCTCAAATAACTCCTATTATACCCATTTTAACCAATGGCATTGGAATCATACCCCTACAGACCAAAAATAAACTTTTCAACTTAAACTCTATCATAAATCTCTATAAATGAGGAAGAGAAAGGAAGAAGAGTCTTAGATTACTTACCTTGGGTGTTGGAAAGCTTCAATCTATCCTCAAGGATTCCAATGTTCATGCCTTAGCAAAGCTCAATCATGTTCTTTGTGTCTTAATTCTCCTTTTCTCTATTTTCTCTCACAGAACGCGAACTGATTTATTAAAATTTTGGCCATGCACCGCGACACATGGCAAAGAGAGGCCCACTGCATTCAAATCTGCCCTTGTGCTCCACACTATGAATTGACCACACGCCGTGACATGTGGCACAGAGGGCTTCATCTTATTTTTTCTTCTTCTTTCCTTGCCCGGGTGGCCCACCATCAATTCGGATTCACTTTTAGGACTGAAATCATAATAATTTACTTAAATTAGGCCTCTCTGGCCACACACCTCATTAACTCACTAATCATACTCATTGGATTAATAAATCAAGATTAAATTTTTCCGGATGTGTCACAGGCTCTGTCCTTGACTGGACTGCCCAAGCTCACCAATTATAAGATGTGACCTGGCTAGAGATCATATGACTAGTCTTAGACCACGGCGTCCCTCACTCTCAAATGTCTAGGGTGTTGTATACCCTAAGATATTCTCTTTGATAAACTAGTAGAGATAGTTAGGTCCTAGTCCTTCGACAAACTATAGGATAAAGCTATATCCTCGTACACCAAAGGGCAGTCAAAATACCATATGAATTTTTTTAACTACTTCCATTCCCTAGGCGAACTCTTACCTACTGATCATGCCATATATGATGCTTGCTCTCTATTCAAAAATCTCAATTATACAATATTAACACATTGGGATTACGATTGTATTCTACCTAAGTGAGCATCATATTGTTTTCACTACTCTTCACACCTTATCAATCATCCTTTTTCATCAATGCACATTTATCTCATAACACAATTCATATTTTCTTATCTCAAATCATATACATGTTAAATTGGGAAAATGGCTTTGTTGTAATAAGTAACATATTTTACTTGTCGCGTTAATGCACGGCAAAAGCAGCAGTTTATTTGGCTGTCAAGTTCTCTATCTGTTTGAATTTCTTGCTGACTTTTTTGGATTGATGTAAGAATTATTCTCATAGCTTAGAAACAAATGACGATTTGCCTTAGGAACAATAAATGATATGATAATCACTAAGGTAATCCCTTCCAAGCAGGGATGAATCCAGAAACCATAGCATTGGAGGGCCGTAACTAAAATTTTATCTAAATGTGGGGTGCTAACATCACCTTTTTCATTTTTCTCAAACAAAATTATACCTGTTTTTTTTTAAAAAAAAAATTGAAGCATGGGAGGCTACAGCGCAACCCTTGTAGATTCGTTACTGCTTCAAAGAGCTATAACACTTCAAGTCCTCATTCTGTTTTGTTTGAATCAAAACCTTTGCCTCGAACTTTGTAGTTGCCAACTTCATATATGGGCTGATTGAGCTTTAGATCAAGAAAAGAAAGAAGCATCAATTTTGGGTCAACGCGCCAAACAAGAAGGGAACTAAGCCAGGCCTACCAACGAAAGGCTGTCGTATCACCGAAGGGAAAATACAATAAACACCGATGTATTTGGACTTACGATCTCGTAAGGTAAGCCCGGCATTGTAAATATTTTGAAAAAAATATAATTATTATTTCATATAGTTTTCTTTTTTCTTTTTCTAATTTTCAAGCCATTGACTTTTTTTTAGGGGTTAATGTGGGTGTTGAAGTTTACTTTGTTTTCATGTAATTGGGTATAGTCTTTAGTTTTCTCCAACTGATCTTCTTTACTTTGTATGTTGTGATTGTTCAATCTCTCTCTTTTTAAAAAATTTTAACATTCAACACAAGATTCAATACAGTTATTTCATATAGTTTTATTTTTGGAAAAATATTAATAAAAACCTCTTGACCAGTTTTATTTTGAACCAAAGCTCTTAAATTTTTTAAATATCACTACAGTTCAGGGGTCCTGATTTGATATTAAATTTTTAAGAAAAATAATAAAATTATCCTTAATTTAAATTAATATTAGAACTGCCCTAATTCATTTATTTATTACCTTAATTCACTTGTTCATTACCCTACTTTACTTATTTATTTACTTACAAAATATTGTTAATTACCCCACTTTATTTGTTTATTTTTCTGTAATGAAATCAAGTGAAAGTTTGACAATAAACAAATAAAGTAAGGTAATGAGCAACAGTCCGTAAGTAAATGAACAACATGCAGTATAAAAACTAACAAGTCGTTTTAAGATGCTTTAGACACCTAACATAGAAACAAGTTAAGTAGAGCAATAAATAATATTTCGTAAATAAATGAACAAGTAAAGGAGGATGATAAATAAGTAAAGTAAAGTAATTATGATATTAATTTAAATGAAAAGCAATTTTATCATTTTCCTCAAAAATTTAATATTAAATCAGAATCCTTAAACTACAGTGATATTTCATAAATTTAGGAGTTTTGATTCAAAATAAGTCGGATCTAAGAGTATTTATTGATATGTTTCCTTTATTTTTTCTTATTCAAGTCATTGACTTCTTCTTCTCCTGTTTTTTTGTTAATGTGGATGTTGAAGTTTAATTTGTTTTCATGTAATCAGGCATAGTCTTTAGTTTTTTCCAACTGACCTTCATTACTTTATATGTTGTGATTGCCCAATCTCTCTCTCTCTCTCTTTTCTCTTATTTTAACATGCAGTACAAGATTCAATACAATCACTTACATGTCTGCCGTTAGATAATTTAACATCATCTTCGCCCCAAGCACATTTAGAAATAAAAGAACTAATGTTGCAACGAAAAAAACTATAGAGACTTGGAATGATAAAAAAGAAGAAGAAGAAGCAATAACAAAACATGACAAAATTATATAGGTTAATAGTTGTGTTTTTTCATATATTTATTTTTTATGTTATAATTATTTGGTTAAAATATTCATCTAATTTTTTAACTTTACAAAATATTTTATTTTGATTCTTTAATTTTATAAAGTGTATTTTCAGTCTTTTAAACATAATACCATTAGTTTTATAAAAAAATTAAACATTAAACTTTTAAATATTAAAACAATATTATTAAATGTAGACATATTAAATTTAATTTTTTTAAACAATAATGATTGGCATAAAAAATAATTATTTAAAACTAATGATTTTATAGGGTTAGAGAACTGAAAAATATTTTATAAAATTAGGAATCCAAATTAAAACCCTATGCAAAGTTAGATAAATAAAAATATACTTTAACCTAATTATTTAAAAGTCCAATAAAATAGAAAAAATACCTCTAAAGTCTTAAGTACCTAAGTGTAAATAATTTTTTCTGTCTAACTAGAATTTGACCTGTGCGATGTAAGGAAAAAAATAAAAAATAAAAATACAATCAAACCCGCCTTTGATTTCGGTTAGGAAGAATGTTTAGCTCATTGCAGCATAAAATATTGATAAATTCTCATGCTATACATTATTTCAAATATTCAATTATACTTGTTCACGCACGAGCCTTTCAACTCGCTTTTTATTTTGTTGTAAAAGGTCAAAAAAAAAAACTCACTTTTTATTTTAATTCTGCTACATGACTTTTCCTCCTTTTCCATATGCAGGAAATACTGGATATCTGGAATTCCCGTGGAAGAAATGAATTCAACGAATAGCAAGGCTCGTGTTCACACCAAAACGGAGCTACTTGATTTATCAACGTTAACAATAGTGGAGCGCTTTGCTAAAATAGACACGAAGGATTTTCCCAAAAAAGAAGGAATGGAAACATATGGGAAAGCAGAGACGTTTGATTTTCCCAAAACAGAAGAAGTGGAGCCCATTATTTTCTGTGATGTTCCCACGATAGAAGAGTCGGAGCTATTTGGGAAGACACAGCCACTGTATTCTTCCACAGTCAGAAGAGGAGAGTCATTAGATTTTCTCAGAGCCAAAACAGTGAAGCTCTTTGGTCAAGCACCGATTGGCTCGACGTCTAGAGATGAGGAGAGGAAGAATCTGATGCTGCAATTGAGCCGGACAAGAGATTTTATCGGGCTTTTACTAAATTATCCCATGAGGACGGTGCATGATGGCAAACTCAACGCTTGGGTTCGCGAAGCTTCACATGGAAGACATTCGCTCCAAGATTTGAATCGCCTACTTGGTCAAAAGCCCCTTAAATGCTTCCAAGGCCTTTTACCACGAGACATATTAGCGAGCGTTGAAGGAGGTTGGCGTCCCATGTATGAAGGTTATTACTTCGGAGACGAAGACATTCTCAGTTTTGCTGTGGATCAACTGATTCAAACTTCACTGTCTAAGGATGATCATGTACGTAACATTCATC
Organism: Prosopis cineraria; assembly: GCF_029017545.1. Lineage (NCBI taxonomy): Eukaryota > Viridiplantae > Streptophyta > Magnoliopsida > Fabales > Fabaceae > Prosopis > Prosopis cineraria. The sequence continues at coordinate 4,734,983 of NW_026555342.1, read as the reverse complement.
AGGTCTTGTTTTCTTCTAGAGACGCGGCTGGAAAAAGACTGTTTATGGAAAAGGTAAAATCAGTCTTGAAAGACAAGGAAATTATGCTTCGTCTTCATGAAACCTTCAGCAAGGCCTTACTTATCGACGCCTCAAATTACCTAATTCGGGCAGAGGTCCGTGTTCGACAATAGATAGCTCAACAACTTCATCTTCCAGTGAAAGAAGGCAATGATGATTCGCTTATAACAAGTATTGAAAAAGAGATGTCGAAAAACAAATGCTTAGTGCTTTTGGTTGACGGAGAAGCCATAGAGCCTTTTGATCCACGGAAAGTTGGTTTTCCTGAAGAACTTGCGGGAGTAGTGGTGTGCATTACCACTGAATCTTCGAAGCTGGCTAATGGTGATTTAACAGAGGCAACAGATCTGAATATCAACACAATGGATCACTTTTTGGCATGGGAAGTTTTCTGTCGAAATGTCGGCATTATGTTTATACCGTTCTCTTTTTCTAAGAAAAAGGCTCTGCGCATAGTTAAAGAATGCAGTGGTAATCTTCTTGCCACTGTCATTGTAGCGAAGTCATTGAGGAATGCAAAGAATGTTAAGCATTGGAAACATGCTTTGGACAAATTGTGTTCGCTCCATCCTTCCTACAACATTAAAAGGTTTCTTGGCCAGAGCAGCATCATGGTTAAAGCATTCATAAACTTCATCTGGCATGATTTAAGCAGGACAAAAAAATATTGTCTTACATCATGTTTATTGATTCCTAAAATAAAATTTGGGAAGCTTGAAAATGAATTGATCAATGATTGGATTTCTTATCAATTAGTGGTTGCGGGAGAAGCAGTGCATAATTTGAGAGAGCTAGTTGACTGTTTTGTCTTGTTGCAATTGGAGGATAGCAAGTCCAGGCATGTTCAAATGCCACAAGACATATATGCTATTTTGCAATCATTGAACACTCAAAACCCTTTGTTCATGAAGAAATCTGAGTTAGGGTTGGTTGAACCACCAAATAGTGAGTTATGGCATAGTGCCATATATATTGATTTGGCAGACAATAAGCAATCTGAGCTACCTTTGTCCTTGAATTGCCTTGAACTTAAAGTGTTAAAGTTGCACAACAATGCTGACTTGACATAGTTTCTACCCCTTTTCTTCTTCAAAATGCCTCAACTTTGCATCTTGGATTTGTCCTCCACTAGTGTGAGAGAATTACCCAACTCCTTTTTTGAGTTGGAGCAACTTAGATAACTCTATATGAAAGGTTGTCAACGCTTCATGAAACTATCCTCAGAGGTTGGAAAATTGAAGAACCTTGAGAAGCTTGATCTTGACAAGACTCAGATCATACATCTCCCAAAAGAGGTCCAAGAGTTTACCTATCTCCAAAGTTTGACTCTTTGTTTTTATGAGTACCGTGGCAAGAAGAGCATACAGTATACTAGTTCAACAATTATTCCTTCTGGGGTGATTTCAAACCTTAAAGGGTTAAAACATTTAAGCATTGATGTGAACCCTGATGATGAGCGATGTGAAGAGAACTTACATGTCATTCTACCAGAAGTCTTGGTATTAAAATTCTTACAACTGTTAGTTTGTTCATTCCAAAAGTGGAACGTCTGTGTTTCATACCTTCTCACATTTTCAAGCTTGATTTTAGATTTGTCATTGGCCGACATATGTCACGAATCATATCGGGCACACTACCAACAGCCAAAGAAAGATTTAAACTAAGTGAGTGCAGCTTAAAGTTTGTGAAAGGTGTTGATGTCCCCTACGAAGCAAGTGCTATTAGACATAGCAAAGCTTGTTTTTAGACCGACATATATCCATCAAGGATTTATCAATGTTTGGCACGATGAATATGGAACAATTACAGGTGTGTATCTTGGCTGAATGAAAGGAGATGCAAACAATTGTTGATGCAAGACGCTTAAGGAGTAAGGATATATTTCCTCATTTGCTAATGTTGAGTGTATCATACATGAAGAATCTAAGAAGCATTTGTGAAGGACAAGTTGATTCTAGTCACAGTTTTGGCATGTTGAATATCCTAGCATTGCACATTTATCCCAGGTTAACAACTGTTTCCGCCTTGGATTTTCTGCGGAACCTCTGACTCTTGGAGGTGCTAGTAATTAAAGATTGTCCAAAAATAAGTGCTTTAATATCTTGTGGAATATCCAAACTCAAAGAAGGTACTTTCCTCCCTAAATTGAGAACATTGACACTTCTCCATCTTCCTGCATTGATCAGTATTTCCAATGGATTACACATGGGTCCAAGTTTAGAAAAGATTGGAATTTATGATTGCCCGAAACTTCATAGCCTTTCGAAAATGGAACTGTCAAGTCAAATTTGAAAGTCATTAAGTGAGCAACCATGTGGCGGGCGGCATTGGCATGGAACGAAGAAGAATGGAGAATAGAGGGTGGGCCATATATGTTCGATTCCATCTTTCTTCCAATTGATGAACAGGCTGACATTATGAGCCAATTGGAGATGGATGGTGATCAGACTGTGAAAACATAGAAAGAGGTATCTCCATCTTTTGAAGATGGACATAGTTGGAGGAAATATGACCAGAAAGTCAATATCTATTCCCAATTTCCAAGGTACCTCCCATTTCAATTATCCACGAATCTCATATTTTACTTTGCAGCTGTATATGCCTGTTTTTTAAGGTAAACTATATATATATATGTGTGTGTGTGTGTGTGTGTGTGCCTCTTTCGGTTTATACTAATTGCTACATGCATGTGGTCTATTCGCAGAGAATATTTCAGATGCACACATACATACGGTCAAGGTTGTCAAGCTATCAAACAGGTGCAGGGAATTGACGAGAAGCCTTATCTTTACAGTCTGAAGCACGGACACGCCAAAATCAGCGCCGTGTCCGTGTCGGATACGTATCCGACACGGATACTCGTCCTGTACGCGGATGCGGCGTGTCTCCTTTTTTTTTTTTTTTGGCGAAACGGGCGGACACGGGCGGCTGCCGGAGGACACGGGTCGACGCGGGTAGGACGTGAAACGCAGCTGGTTTCGGCCGTTTTTTTTCCCCTAGATGCCCTACTTCACGAATGCCGACCGATCCCTTTCATTCCCAAGTCCTTCGCCTGATTCGCATCACTCTGCTCTGACCCAGCGACCCTCCACTGCCGCCGACCGTCGTCCTTCCCTCCTTCTCCCTCTAGCTCGAGCGAGGTAATACTCTCCGAGCCACTGTCGCTCTCTGACTCCGCCTCCTCAGTCAGTGTTTCGGTGTCTTCCTCAATCATTATGTTGCTCTTTCTCTCTCCTCCTCAGTCGCGACTCAAGAGGTCATGATCTGGGCTGCTGTTCTTATGGGGACAGAGTGATCGATAGGAGAGCTATTAACAAAAAAAAAAAAAAAAAGTTTGGTTTTCCTTTTCACAACTTTAATTTTTTTTTTTCTTTCGTGATCCTATTTTTAAAAAAAACAAATTTGATTTCTTTATGTAGTCTTTGCAGTTACAATAATAGCAAAGTTTGAATTTAAATAATTTTTATTAATTCTCCTCATGTTAAAATATGCAAGAAATAGTTTATAATTTTTTAATATTTATTAATTTAAGTTGATCATTATTTTTTGTCACTTGATATTGCTTAATTATTTAATTATTTATATATATGTATATAAATATTTAATATTTAATTATTTATATAACCATACCTGTATCCTAAAATTTTTAAAAATTGCTGTATCTACATATCATGCTATATCGTATCTGATACTCATATCTGTATCGTTGCTTCATAGAGTATCACCTATTTTGATGGTCATACTTGCACACAAGCCTCCAATGTAACAGATTCCTCCATGATTAACCAGGTTGACTTAACGAATCAATTTGGAGAAGATGATATTGACGACAATCTAGGTAAATCTATGAGGAGTTAATTTTATACTCCCTCCAATCTCATTTATAAGAGGGAGAAAGAATTTTTTTTTAATCTTATTTGTAAGTTATACATTTTTAATCCTAATTTGTTGAAGTTCTTGTATTTGTGTGTCAAAAGAAGTCTTAATTGCTCAAGTTTGAAGAAGTCTTAACACCTGCTTATTTTAGCCTTTTTTATCAAAAAAATCACTTATTTTTTGAAAAAAAAAAAATCTATGTTGTGACTTGTGAGTAATGAAATCTGTTTCTTTTCTAAAATTGAGATGATTTTTGGCCGTTTTATTATACATTTTCAATTAGTTTAATCAGAATCCGAATCCTCTAAAGTACTGCGGGTGAAGCAAGTGATTTTGAATGCAATTTATTAGTTACTCTACCTTTACCTTTCTTTATGTGCAAGATAAGATTTGTATTGACCGTAAAGTACGTATTAACACTTTGTGTTCAAAATCATTTACTCCGGAGTTCCCAGGTTCATGGAAATCATCAATTCAAAGTGGTGGCTTGGTCCCTCCACATGGAGCTGCTTGGTTTCGGCGTTATGACTTCTATCGAGGCCCAGAGAGTAGGCCCAATCGGCCTCGTGATGATCGATTGGAGGAACTACAACTGGGAGAGAGTGGACGAGCAATGGTGGGAGGGATGAAGCCCGCGGGAATAACTCACTGAAAATGCAATGTTTGAGGAAAAGGGAGAAGAGAAACTTCAATAATTAATTTGTGTATGATGTGTCAAAAGAAGTCTTACAACCCGCTCTGAGTCTCCAGACGATGGAGACAGTTGGAGGAAATATGGCCAGAAAGACATTCTTGAAGCCAAATTTCCAGGGTGCCCCCACTTCTAATTCTCCAAGAATCATAATTTATTTCCCAGACATATATGCGTCTTTTGGCTGATGCTACAAGTGTTCTATTCAGAGGATATTACAGATGCACTCACAGGAATGTGATGGGTTGCCTTGCTACCAGAGAGGTGCAGAGAGATGACGTGGAGCCTTTCCTCTACAAATATCAGCTGTCGTGGCCATCACACTTGCATACAAACCTCAAGTGCAAGAAATTCCTCCATGAATAATCGGGCTTACTTAATGACGCAATCTAGGGTAGATGATGATCAAATCTACAGCATTACGGCCATCTAGTGGGAGGATCTTTGGGCACCAAAAGCCAGTTACTGACATAAGCAGCAGGTATATTTGCATAACTGAATTCCACGTTTCTCTGTTTTAGTGTTCATCTGTAAGATTGTGCAAAAATTGTGTGTAATTTATACAGGGAAAGTGACGCTCGCACACTAGCCATCAAATACAAGTTTCAGTGGAAATCAGAGGGGCAAGTCAGCCTCCGATTCAGATCCAGAGTCATTTCGTTCAATGGGCTTTTGGAATCTAGACTCAAGTCTTGGCGCAGAACAACTATCCAGTTTTGTGGAATTTGATGAAAACTTTCTTCTCGACAACACCGAGCTTTGAGCAGATTATGTTGAAAAGATGCAGCCATATTGTCTTCTCTATATTTTTAAATTCTCATTAGACCACCCTTGCTATGATTCTTGTTTGAAAAATCAAATCTTTTGTAAACGTTGCAAAATTGGGTGCTGGGTGTCTCCCTCCTTTTCTCTCTCCTTTTCCCTTCATTTCCCTTATTTGATGGTTCAATTTGTGTGCTTTTATCTAATGCTCCATAGAGCCCCCAGCCATTCAATATTTTATTCAATATTCTGTCTTTTGCCTAGTTAATTTACTGTCAACTAGTTTTTGAACTTTTTGCTAAAATGAACACGATATTATTAGTAAAAATAAACGCTATTATATTTTTTTCAAACTATTCAAGTTAAAATTTTATTCTTGTGTTTTAAATTAAAATTACTATGAATTTAATCATTAAATATTTTCTACCTTTATCATATTATTTATAAATAAAAATATTAAAAATGACAAATATTATTTCGGTGAGTAAAAACTGTTTGAGTAAAAAATATTAAAATTTTAAAAACTGTCTTGGTGAGTAAAATCAACTTTGACGCTTTCCGACGTTGGTGTGTGTCTCTCGTTGAGTAAAACTTAGTAAATAATATATATACATATGTATATTGATAGAAACAAATATTTAAATACTTTATAAACAAATATGGGCTAAAGAGTATTTATCTCCTAGTTTCCAGTGTTTTTTTGAACATGACTTCAAGAGGTGTAATATTCTTAACTTTTAAAATTAAATGGTGATTTCTCGGAATCTTTTATCACAATTTTTTTAAATACAATTGTTTACAATTAAAAGGAATGAAGAAATAAGGATGGAGAAACAAGTGAGACATGCATGGTAAGAGGAGACATGATATTGATAATAATAAAAGAGAAATTACAAGAAATAAAAAAATAAAAAATTAAAAGGAAAAGCATAAGAGAGCCATTATTGTTGTTTTGTTAGGAGCTAGTACTCTATTAGTTGTTGGAGAATTTCAACACTATTTGTTGAATGCATGTTGTGCTAAGGACATTGTGTCGAACTTGTCAAAGCATAAAAAGAGTCATGCTGGGCAAAGTAAAAGATGACACATGGTCAAAGTTTTTACATTGGACAAGTAAATTTTAGGGTTGAGTTATTGAAAAGATGTTCGTAGAGATTGTGTGTAGTCTGTAGAGTTGAAGATGTTTGTATGTGTGTGGTAGCTTCCCATTTATAAATTCCCATTTATAAATACAAAATAACAATTTTTTCATGATTACATTTTTTTTAGGGCCATTAGCTATAATTTTTTTTTTTATATTTCTTCACTTTTGCCTCATTGTCGAAATGATGCTTGACCAAGTGTTCACATAATGAATCCCTAGTAGACTTGAACCAAAATTGCTTTTTTAGTTCCAATGGGCAAAAATTATATTTTAATCCAAACACTCCCTAAACAGTTTTTAAAAAGTGTTGGACACCTTATATTCAATATAAGGCAATATTTTCTTACATATTTTTTCAATAGCAAAATCATCCTTTGATCCACTTCAGAGAGTTGAAATGGGTCAAAATACATTGTTGTCACTGTTCGAGGGCCTCATGATTATTTCATATCAATAAATAACAAAGAAGATAATAAGTTTATGATGAAAAGGGAATTTTGCTCTTAGAAAAAATTGTATAGGGAGATATTGCCCCATATAGGATCCCCAGTGGAACCCAACAAATATATATATATATATATATAATATTTTTTTATTCATAAATAATACAATAGAGATAAAAAATATTTAATGATTAAATTCATAGTAATTTTAATTTAAAACACAACAATAAGATTTTAATTTAAATACTTTGAAAAAAATATAATAGCATTTACTTTTACTAATAATGCCGTGTATATTTTAATATAAAAAAATTCCAAAATCAGTTGAGAGTAAATTGACTAGGCAATAGGCAGAATAGTGAATGAATATTCAATGGCAGGTTGCGCTATGGAGCGTCAAACAAAAGCACACAAATTGAACAGTCAGATTAGGAAAATAAAAGGGAAAAGGAAATAAAAAAAGGAGACACCCAAAATTGATCTTCTATAAACTCTTCATTCGTTTCGGTTGAAAGTCTTGACCGACGGATGTGGGTTGAGGATCATATCGACAATGATAATGAAAACTTCATTTATTAAACTCATTTTTTCTGAGCTATCTTAGCAATAATGAAGAAAGTAAGAGGCTTTCTACCCAAAAAAAGAAAGTAAGAAACCAAGAAAGAATAAATTAGACAGGATTTTTTTAAGAAAAAATATCACTCAAGGATCACTGTAGTTATTCTATATCAGTTAAAGACTGTAAGATTATGAAATTTCGCTGCAGTCTTGTTCTTTAGTTGAAATTAATTTTTTGTGAAATAATTTAATTGTGCCTAAAATTTAAAATAATAAAAAAGTCACCTCTGTTGTCAAAGTCGTTGGAGCCCCTATCATAAGTTATCAAAGTTTTGCTGCTGCTGACACTTTTAGTAAAGAATAATCAGTAAAGGTGATCATTAGATCATAGGAGGATTCAATGATTGATCCTATGATTTCTTAACTATTTAAAAAAATTAATAGCCACCAAACCACCAAGTACATTTAATTATAAATGATAAAAAAAAGAAATATAATAAACTAAAGTTCTAAACTACTTTTTTATTATAATATAATGATATATTGTTAATTTTAAAACGGTACATATTATTTTATTAATATTACTTATTAGCCTAACATGATCAATTATAAATTATGAGCTTTAAAATTTCATGCATTTATTTGTTAAAGTTCAAATATATTGTTGTTAATTACAAATGGAATGGTGTCAAAACTTAAATAGATATTTATTAATGAATGAATAATACTTGTATAATTAAGCTAATTCTATTAATTTTATTAAATTGCTAAAACCCAAATGGATTTGTATTAATTTCAAATGAATTGTTATTAAAACCTGACTGAATACTTGTTAATGAATGACTAAAACTTGTACAATTAAGCTCATTCTATTCATTTTTCTAGCTTGTTAAAACCAAACAAATTGTTATTAATTTTGAATGAGTTGTTATCAAAATAAGAATGGATATTTGTTAATGATTGAAAGCACATATCTAATGAAACAAGTACATAAACAATCAGCCATTCGTGTTTTGATAACAACGCATTTAAAATTAACAAAAATTCATTCAGGCTTTAATAAGTTAGAAAAATAAATAAGATATGCTCAATTGTACAAGTGTTAGTCGTTCATCAATAAGTATTCATTTAAATTTTAACAACAACTCATTTGAAATTAATAACAAATCATTTGGGTTTTCACAAGTTAGAAAAATTGATAGGATGTGTTTAATTGTACAAATGTTAGTCATTTATCAACAATTATCTATTTCGGTTTCCACAACAACCTATTTTTGTTAAGCAACAATATATTCAAATTTTAACAAGTAAAATATATGAAGTTTTAAAACTCTCAATTTGTAATTGATCATGTCAGATTAATAAATAATGTTAGTAAAATAATAAGTTTGATTCTGAAATTAACAACACACTGTTATATTATAACATGAAAGTGGTTTATAAGCTTAGGCTATTACGTATATTTTTTTAAATATATATGATTAAATGGGTTTCGTGACTTGTGGCCACCAAGCTATTTCAAGTGCCCAAGGGGTTATGAGATTAAAACCCTAGTCATCTTTACTAATTATTCAATAAAATTGTCTTTGATGTTGAAGCTCTAGTGATCAGCTGCTAGTGACCTCGCCATCGACAGGGTCTCCAACAGCTGTCTGGTGGCCGCGTCAATGACAATAGAGGTAACTTTTTTTATTAGTTTAAATTTTATAGGCAATTTGTTCAAAAATTAATTTTAGCGACATAAAAAATTAATTTCAACTAAGGATTAAGGGATTGTAGTGAAATTTCAAAATCTTACTATCCTTAACTAATATAAATTAATTACAGTGATCCTTGAATGATAATTTTTTTCTTTTTTATTTTTAAACTAGAGTGTTAAACTCAAGATAAACAACCTTATGACCTGCATAAATTTTGAGTATTATTTTTTTGTTGTTTTTTTTTTCATATTTCGAGGTAAAGGGCAAATTTATGTAATTTCAATATGATTGAAAACCATTTGAGGTCAATAAAAAATGGTCTGTGCAGGTCTATCTAACCCCTAAAATTTTTTTAATATAACTTGATATTTGTTTTACCGGATGTTTTTGTGTAAACTTTTAAAATTAAATAAAAAAGTTTGTTTCATTCTAACGAAATTTAACAATATCAAATTTAAGTAAACTCCATGATATTGTTAGGGCCGGCAAAAAGATGAAAAAAGCAGGAGCAAAAATAAAATAAATCAAAATGACAAGACAAATATTTCTTATAAAAAATTAAATAGAAGAAGCGAATTGACATGCAAGCTTCCACTTTTCTTTAGTGGGTCAAGCACCTGCACTTTGGAGGGAGGGCAAAAGCGTAAGTGGGTGAGTTGACTAGACTACTAGAGAGGGCAGAGTCCACTTATGTCAAGTTTTCTACTCAAGTAGCCGAGGTTTGGGCTCCATCAACTCAAGGAACAAAAGCTTCCTGCTTAATGTCGCGACCTGTTTGAAACTTATTCTGAAAATAACTTTTTATTTTTTAAAATAAAAAAATAAATAAATTTATTTGATAACATGTTTTTAAAAAATATTTTAAAAAATAAAAAAATATTATTTTAAAAAATAAAAAAATAAAAACAACTTTTAAATATTTTATGATTATTATTTTGCAGAATAAGAGAGAATAAAAAAATATCTATTTTTATTATTTTTTATTTTCAAAACATGCTCTATAAAACACTAATTTTTAAAATAATAAAATAAAAATAATTTTAACTAGTCCCTATTTCTCATCCATATTTCTTTTATTTTTCTTCAGTTTCAAATTAACCTTTCCTTCATTTATGAATTACGAATCCTCCCTTTGCATTGCTCAACCATATTTCTTTTGTTTTTCTTCAGTTTCAAATTAACCTTTCCTTCATTTATGAATTACGAATCCGCCCTTTGCATTTCTCAAACAATAACATACATATATTATATATGTATGTATGTATGTATGTATGTTTGCATGTATATAATATTCTCAAAAAATAGATGTCATTTGCCTTATATCTTTATTGATTTAGATCTTTTTAATTTTATATGGTTATCACGCCATAGCAGATTCAAATCTTGTCAGTTTAATTGTTACTTTAGCTATTCTAAATCAGTTTAGTTGACAAAAAAAACCTAAATCAGATTTAAGGTGTTTACATCTTACTTTTTAACTATTAACTTAGAATAAATAATGATTTCAATTAAAAATAAAAATTTAAAATATAAATGATTCATTTCAAATTCAAGCTTAAGGAATAATTTTTTTGGCGAATGAATAAATTATATCAGTCAATATACAATTTGGACTTTGAGCAAGAGGTCTAAGGGCGATTTAAACCCTATACTATTAATTGATATATTTTGAATCCTAAACAATTAAACTCGTGCATTATCGCTTCTATTGTTAATTTGAAAGTAACGGCCGCTATTTTTTAAACATATGGCAGATAAAGAATTTGGGTCCCATTATGTTTCAAAAGTAATGACCATTCGTTTAAAATTAATGATAGGGGTGATGATGCACTAACTTTAGTTATTTAAAATTTAAAATATATCAATTATGAATATAAAATTTAAATCGCTCTAGTACTTATAATTCAAGGTCTGACTTATATAGTAACCTTAAATTAGATCATTCGGTAGAGCAATATAGTTAAAAATAACATAACTTTTTTGTCTTCCATAAAAACAAACATTTAGATCATTTAGATTTTCAGGAAGACAACTTTTTTCAAAAAGATAAAAAGGACGAACAATTTGCTTAATTATTCATATGACCTTGAATAAGGAGAATCTTAACCCTTAAGAAAAATATTTAGGTAGATTAGCTACACCATATTATTTATAGTCTGTCCAATTAAAATACTTCAAGTAATCTAAATAAAATCTTTTGTAATATTTTTTAAATTGATTTTATTTTTACAATGGAAGCGTACTTGATTTCTTACCTTTTTTCTTTTTGCTATCATTAATATCAAAATTAATTTATATTTAATATTATCTAAATGTCATGTTTTTATTAGACAGATCACAAATGATATAGTGCACCCGATCTATTTAAATATTTCTGTAACTCTTAATTTGCTTAATAAAAATCTGATATAAAAAGATGAGCTAGTTATGCTCTTTGTTTTAAAGAAAAATTAATAATTTAATCTTTAAAATTTTAACTCAGTTATAACTCAATTCTTGAATTTTGACTCATTATAATTTAGTTGTAATTTAATTTTTGAACTTTGACTGCAACTCAATCTCTATAGTTTTAGCCAATTAAAATATTGCTCCCGATATTTTAAAAAATAAAATCATAAAGATTAAAATTATGAAAATCATAAAGATTAAAATTATGTTAAAATTTAGGACTAATATTTTTAATCACTAAACCCTTTTAATCTTTATAAAAATTATAAAGAATAAACTTTTAAAATGGTTTTAAGATTTACAATTTTATTTTTTAAAATATAAGGACTAATATTTAAATAGTTTAAAACTATAAGAATTGAGTTTCAAAAATTATAGTTTAGGATTGAGTTACGATTGAATCAAAACTATAAAAATTGAGTTACAATGAATTAAAGTTTAGGAATTAAGTTATAATGAATTAAATCACCCCCTCCTTAAACTAAAGTTTTACATGAAGCAGAGATCTTCCATCAAGATATAACATATTAATAAAATGTTCTAACATGAACTCTTCACTCGTGATTTTTTTCATGGAAGAACTTGGTGCGGGCTCTTTTTGGGCGGGATACTGATTTCTTTTTTGGACAGAGTGAGTGGGATACTAATCAAGGAAGCATGTTTTCTTAATAATGAAAATATTATAATCTAAGGATGAATTTGATTAATATTATCATAGGGACATAGCGATTAGTTGGGGATCAAACAAATTAAACCATGGTGATTGGCACGCTTTCAAACAAACCAACAGAGACTAGGAATTTGGTCCTTGTTCTCATAACAAGTTATCCTATGCAGCAAGGGACTTGGACTAAAATATCAGGTTGGTTCTTCATAGATATTGCATGGGAGTTCTAATGAAGTTATTGGCAGGAAAACACAACAAATCATATTTGGAGTCTGATGGAAGGTGGTTTGTTATCCTATATCCAGTCACTTGGCTTTCCCTCATCCCTCAGAAAGCAGAGGATTTTGAAGTTAGACAGAATAAGAGATTTTGTCAACCTCTGGTTGAGTTACCCTATGAGATCAGTGAATGATAGCAAACATAAGACTTGGATTCATCGACTTTCAAATGCTCATGATTCAGTAGCAGAAAAGTACAGTCTAATAAAGGAGGACCCGCTTCATTATCGTTTATTTGGAAGGACTTGTACCAATTGAAATGATGATGAAGAATGATAAAGAAGCAGGCACGATACCAGATGCCATGCTCAATTTAGTCACTGATCTTGCTGTTGATCAACTAGTTCAGACCTTACTTTCTGGGGATGAACATGTACGCAACATTCATCATGTCATGATTTCTACAAGAAATAATGCTGAACAAAGAAATATTCCAAAAAATGAAAGTAGTTTTCAAAGATGAAGAGGATATGCATCCTTTTAATGAAATCTTTCATGGAGTCTTGTGGGTTGATGTGTCGACGCGTCCAAGCCAAGTTAAAGTGGATGTACTTGTTGAACAACAAATTCGTCTGCAGCTTCAGCTTCCAAAGTTTAGTCAGACTAATCTCCACAAGATGATCAACAAGAAATGTTTAGTACTTCTGTTGGATCACGCTGAGAAAACTTTAGATCTGAGGAAAGTGAATTAACCTGCATGTTTAAATGAGGCAGTGATGGTGTTCATTACCATTAAAACTCAAAAGCAAGCAAATGATGAAAAGACAATGGTTAATGGCAATGGATCTAATAATCAATATAAAGGATGATCTGTTGCCATGGAAAGTATTTTGTCAGAATGTAGGCGATATACTTGTTTTTAGATCTAGTGCCATCCAAAAAATTGCTGTGCGTAGAGTTCAAGAATGTGGTGGCCATCTTTTGGCTATTGCCCTTGTGGTCAAGTCATTGAAGATTGAAGAAAGATACAAATGTCAAACTCTTGGAGCTTGCACTGAACAAATTGCGCTGCCTTGAACCCTTTTACAATTTGAATATGTTTCAGGGTGTAAACAAAGTTATGGTTACTGCATTCATAAATTTCATCTGGAATGATATCAATCAAACGCTAAAGAATTGCCTCATGAGCTGCCTTTTCATTCCTGATATCAGAACCAGGAAGTTTTCCAATGAATTGTTGGATCGTTGGATTTCTTATCGATTAGCGGATGGTTCCCAAGCTCAAGTAGATCAAGAAAAGATAGAAGTATCAATTTCGGGTCAACGCGCGAAACAAGGAGGTTAGCCTAACAACGAAACGCTGCCCCCAAAGGGAAATTACAACGAAACACCGCCTTTGTTAGAACTCTTAGCTGAAATTAGTTAAAGTTTAAGAATTGAATTTTAATTGATTTTATAGGAATTAAATTACAACTAAATCAAAATTATATATATAAAAATGATTATTAAAAAAAAAAAAACGAAACGAAGTTTCATGTAAGTTTCCACTTATGACTTAGGTCTAGCGTTCAATTATTGAGCAAGCACTCAAATTTAGAATTAGATGGAATGGATACAAGTGCTGGAGCTGACCAGAGCGGACGAGTCCTCTGATCTCTCGATCTCCACTCAACTGCCGGAGGCTTGGGCTTCATCAACTCAACAGGCAACATACACCTCATCTCATCGCTTCCTGCTAAATCTACGCACCTCCTGGTATGTATGACTTCGTCCTCTTCCATATTTCTCAAACAATAAATATCATTTATATTTGACTTCCCCCCTCTCTATTTAGGCATGTTGATTAGATCTTCTCAATCAGTTCAGTTTCCCAAAAAAAAAAAAAAAATCGACTGTTTCGATCTTACTTTTTAACCATTGTCTCAAAAGATATCAGAATTCATATTAAAAAAAAATGAATTATGCATATTAAATACAGGCTTAAGAAATAAGAACAACATAAAGTTATCACAAATTACTAATCTTCCATGAAAAATAAACGTGTAGATCATTTAGATTTACAGGAAGGCTTTTCTGATATTATATATGTAAATATATTCTACTATAAATGACAAGAACCTGTCGCTGAACTCTCAATTTGGATACATATAGCCAAAATCTCATACTCATTCCTTCCGTTAAAAAATATAAGATATTTTTAATTAAATCTCATCCTTAATAAAGTAGTTATCTACTTTTCAACTAATATTATCTTTCTATATTTACCCATATTAAACACCCTATAATAAATATAAAATCATTATCAATAGGGGCACTTTTAAAAAAGAGGTAATGATTACACCTCAAAAGCCCAAAAATGCCTTATATTTTTAACATCCAACTCTTTAAAAAATGCCTTACATTTTTGAATGGAGGAAGTATAAAAGATGAGACAGGCATACTCATTTTTTTTTAAATAATGATTTCAAAGTATAGAAAGTTTTTACAATATTTTGTAAGCTAAAAATGAATGAAATTAAAGATTAAATATGTAGTATAAAACTAGAAGATTAAAAGCATCTTAGCCGAAAGGTAATCTTTACTATTTGTTTTTATTGGATTGATTCCATTTAATAGTGTCTACTTGTCTTTACTGAAAAGTTTAAGCTCTAAATATTATATGTGCATTCAAGGACCCAAAAAAAAAAAAAATTATTTGTGCAATGAAGGTTCACATAGTGATGACGGAGGATGCTTGGTGATTTATTTACGGTATCAGTCACTCAATCCATATAATTTTTTGGGACTAAAACTGAAATCCAAATATTACTTAATGCTAATTGTCCATTGTATTAAAAATCATATCATACTAAACCTAAAATATTGTATGTGGGAATCAATCCATTAACCATCTAGGACATTAATCCGCATGTAACAAGTCAGAATCTTAGATGGAGACAAATAGAGAGGTTATCCAATGAATGGATTGATTATGTTCAAATATAATACCTTTGGATGACCTTAGTTTTTTTTTTCTTTTAGCCTTGTCGTCGCTTTCTTTTGCAGGAAACATTTTCTTTTTGGAGATTCAATGGAGGGTAGCGATGAGGAAATGAAAAATAACGATGGGAAAGCACATGCTGCCACCAAAATGGAGCCATTTGTAACATTTGATTTTCCCAAAGTAGAAAAAGTGGAGCCATTTGCGAAAGCAGAGCCACCCGACCTTCCCAGAATGGAAAACTCGGAGAGATTAGGGAAAACAGAGACGCTAGATTCTCCCAAGACAGAAACAAAAAATCTTTCTGAAGATTTTTCCAAAGCTGAAACGGTGAAGCAGTTTGGCCTTCCACTGACTGGATCGACGTTTGGAGATGAGAAGAGAGAGAGTTTGGCGCTGCAATTGAGATGGATAAGAGATTTCATCAGGCTGCTGTTGAGCTATCCCATGAGAACGATGCATGATAGCAAACTCAAGGCCTGGATTCGCGAAGCTTCAAATACGAAGAGACATTCTCTCGAAGATTTGAATCGCCTTCTTAGTCAAAATCCCCTTGCTTGCTTCCAAGGCCTTTTACCATTCTACATATTGGAGAGCGTGGAAAGAGGTCGGAATCCCATACATACTGTTATCACTAATTCCATCGGGACACCAGAAGACATTCTCACTTTATCTGCCAATCTTGCTGTGAATCAACTGGTTCAAACTTTACTGTCTCAGGATGATCCCGCACACGACATTCACCATGTCTTGTTCTCTACTAGAGATGCAGATGAAAAAAGACTAGTCGCCGAAAAGATAGAATCAGCCTTGAACGACCAAAACATTATGCATCGCCTACATGAGACCTTCTCTCGAGTCTTATTCATCGACGCCTCAGATTACTTAAGTCAGGATGCGGCGGAGGTCCATGTTCGACGACAGATAGCTCAACAACTTCATCTTCCAATAATAGATGGCAATGACGATTTGCTGATAACAAGTATTGAAAAAGAGATGTCAAGATAAAAGTACTTAGTGCTTCTGGTGGATGGAGTCGCCGAAGAGCCTTCAGATCCACGGAAAGTGGGTTTTCCCAAAGAAGAACTTGCGGGAGTTGTGGTGTGCATTACCAGTAAATCTTCGAAGAAGGCTAATAGTGAATTAACAATGGCACAAGATTTGAATATCAACACAGAGGATCACCTGTTGCCATGGGAGGTTTTCTGCCGAAATATTGGCACTCCGATTTTAGAATCGTCTTATTCCAAGAGATCAATGGCCGCGAGTATAGTTAAAGATTGCGGTGGCCATCTTCTTGCCGGAGTCATTGTAGCAAAGTCACTGAGGAACGCAAATTATGTTGAAGATTGGGAACGTGCTCTGCACAAATTGTGTTCGCTCCATCCTTCCTACGACGTTGGCATGTTTCAAGACCAGAGCAGTGTCATGCTTAAAGCATTCATAAACTTCATCTGGCATGATTTAAGCAAGACAAAAAAGTATTGTCTTACATCATGTTTATTCATTTCTAAATTTGGGAAGCCTGAAAATGAGTTGATCAATGATTGGATTTCTTCTCGATTAGTGGTTGCTGGAGAAGCAGAGCATAATTTGAGAGCGCTTGTGGACTGTTTTGCCTTGTTGCAATTAGAGGACACCAAGTCAAGGTATATTCAAATTCCACAAGACACACATGCTATCTTGCAACTATTAAACACTCAGAATCCTTTGTTCATGAAAAAATCTGAGTTCGGGTTGGTTGAACCACAAAATGGTGAGCTATGGCATAGTGCTATATATATTGATTTGGCGGACAATAAGTTGGCTGAGCTACCTTTGTCCCCGAATTGTCATGAACTCAAAGTGTTAAAGCTGAACAACAATGCTGACTTGACAAAAATCCCACCCCTTTTCTTCTTCAAAATGCCCCTACTTTGCATCTTGGATCTGTCCTACTCTAGTGTGAGAGAATTACCGAACTCTTTTTTTGAGTTGGAGCAACTTAGAGAACTCTACATGAAAGGTTGTGAACGCTTCATGAAACTATCCTCAGAGGTTGGAAAATTGAAGAACCTTGAAAGCCTTGATCTTGACAAGACTCAGATCATACATCTCCCACAAGAGATCCAAGAGTTGACCAATCTCCAAAGTTTGATTCTTTGTTTTTATGAGTACCATGGCAAGAAAAGCATGCAATATACGAGTTCAACAATTATTCCTTCTGGGGTGATTTCAAAACTTAAAGGGTTAAAACATTTAAGCATTGATGTGAACCCTGATGATGAGCGATGGCAAGAGAATTTACAAGTCATTTTACCAGAAGTCTCGGTATTAGAGTGCTTGCAAACCGTTAATTTGTACATTCCAGAACTTGAACTGTTGAATCTCATCCCTGCTCGCATTTTTAAGCTTGATTTCAGATTCATTGTTGGCAAACATATGTCACGGATCATTTCAAGTACACTACCCACAATTGAAGAAAAATTTAAACGAAGTGAGTGTAGCTTGAAGTTTGTGAAAGGTGTTGATGTCCCCTATGAAATAACAAGTGCTATTAGACATAGCAAAGCTTTGTTTTTAGATCGACACTTGTCTATCAAGGATCTCTCAATGTTTGGCAGGATGAATATAGAGCAATTACAAGTTTGTATGCTGGCTGAATGTAAAGAGATGCGAACGATTGTTGATGTAAGATGGTCTACTGTATTTGAGGATATATTTCCCCGTTTGTTGGTGTTGAGTGTATCGTACATGAAGAATCTGAGGAGCATTTGTGAAGGACGAGTTCATTCCAAGCACTGCTTTGGTATGTTGAAGACCTTAGAATTGTACAATTGTCCAAAGTTAACAACTGTTTTCACCTTGGATTTTCTGGGCAACCTTTCACTCTTGAAGGTTCTTCTACTCAAAGATTGTCCAAAAATAAGCGCTTTGATATCTTGCGGATCATTTGAACTGAGAGTTGGTACTTTCCTCCCTAAATTAAGAACAATGACACTTCTCCATCTTCCTGAACTGATCAGCATTTCCAATGGATTACACATGGGCCCATGTTTGGAAAACATAGGAGTCTATGATTGTCCAAAACTTCAGACTCTTTCGAAAATGGAATTGTCAAGTCAAAATTTGAAAGTCATCAACGGAGAAACCATGTGGTGGGAGGCATTAACATGGAGTGACGCAGAATGGGGAATAGTTGGCCGGCCATCTATTTTTGATTGCATCTTTTCTCCAATAGATAAACAGGCTGACATTATGAGTCAACTGAAGTTGGATGATGATATTGATGACAGTCCAGGTAAACCTCTTGATTTCAATTTTATCTGTTGTTTATTGCTACTATGTAGGTCATAACCTCATTAATCACTTCCTTAAATATATGATGAATTACCAATAATCCACATGGCAATTTCTATAATTTACTGTCTTTGTGAAATGTTATTGCAACCTGGGGGACAGCGGACCAGCCATTGCAGTGTTCCATTGGCAAGATCCCTGAGGACACGAGTCGTCGTATCACAACGACAGGCGGGGCAGTGTGTGAGCCATTACAGCCTTCTAGTGTCAAGGTCTCCAAGTACGGGAAGAGGTATATCTATGCGTAACTATATGCCATTTACCTTTGCTCGTAGACTTATAACAAACTAGTTGTATTTTCTAATATAATTCATGTATTATAGAAAGAACAAGGAGAAAACGACAATGATAACCAAGTCTCTTGACGATGGATACTTTTGGAGAAAATATGGTCAGAAATTAGTTCGTAATTCCAAATTTCCAAGGTACAACCGATTTTCAGATGGATAATCTACTTCACATCTATATATGACTTATTTTTGGTAAACTATATGTAAGCCTCTTTTCATTTATGCTACATGTGGTGCATACGCAGAAAGTATCTCATGTGCACTCATAGATGTGATGAGGGTTGTCAAGCTACCAGACAAGTGCAGAGAATTGACGACAAGCCTCACCTTTACAGTATCACTTATTCTGGGAAACACACTTGCACACAAGCCTCCGGTGTAACAAATTCCTCCATGAATAATCAGGTTGACGTGATGACTCAACTTGGGGTAGATGACACTGACGACAGTCCCGGTAAATCTGTCAATATTTGATTTTAATTCTACAAGTTCTTATTCTTAGTATGTGTGCCATAACTTACATTTACTTCCTTAATTATGCTGATTTTATATTAATGAGATGACAATTACCTAAAATAATTCACTGTCATTGTTAAATACCATCACAAGACGGGGGAATAGTGGATGAGCCATTACGACCTTCCAATGACGAGGTCTTCAAGGACAAAATGCATTATTGGAAGAGGTGTGTGGGTGTAACTGTTTGTATTCTATTTACCTCAGCTTGTAAGCTTATAACAACGTAGTTCTTATTTTCTAATACTGATCCTTAAATTACAGAGAAGTCACTTCTAGATGGACAAAGCAATCCAAGTCTCTTGACGATGGATACAGTTGGAGGAAATATGGCCAGAAAGGCTTTCTTGGAGCCAAATTTCCAAGGTGCCTCCACTTCTAATTCTCCAAGAATCATAATTTATTTCCCAATCAGATATTTTGGCTGATGCTACAAGTTTTCTATACACAGAGGATACTACAGATGCACTCACAAGGGTTGCCTAGCTTCCAAAGAGGTGCAGAGAGATGACGAGGAGCCTTTCCTTTACAATATCACCTATCGTGGCCGTCACACTTGCAGACAAACCTCTAGTGCAACAAATTCCTCCATGAATAATCAGGCTGACTTAAAGACACAACACGGGGTAGATGATAATGACGACTTTGATCCGGGTAATTCTGTATTTATTTTTGATTTAAAATTAGGGAAAATAGAACCTCCAAGTTCCTATATTTTGGGTTCTGGTTTCAGTGGTCAAGAGTTAAACTTTTTATGTCCCTGCCCTTGCACTTTAAAACAACGGTGACGTACTGACATCGGCCCTTTTGGTTTCAGAATCTTTGCGAGGAGTTTGATGACTTTCAGAGTCAAAAAAGTGGAGGATAACGAAAATGTGGCGGCTGCTGACCCGAGAATTTGGGGCAACACATAAAGTAAAAAGCACATTTAAAAATGATAAGGAAAAACTCAGCTATTTCTCGAATAGGGTTTGGTTCCCTTTTTTTTTTTTTTAATAACAAAGATTTGGATATAATCATAACTTTGGCGAAGTAAATTGGTTTGTGTTTGGACTTTGGAATAAATTTGAAACAGCTTTTACTTCTTTCTTTTGACCCATGAGCGCCGTTCAAATGAAAGCTCAAAATTTTAGCTTCTAGGGTCAATTTGGATTTCCATTAGAAAAATATTAATTATAAAAAGTTAAATAATATTATTGATTTTAAATAGAATTGATTATGTTATGTGCTATACAATTGATTGATAAAATTGATTTTAATTGAAATTAAAAAGAAAAATTGAAAAACAGAATTGAAAATCACGTAAAACTATGGTTTTATACAAATGTATCTAAACACCCATATTATATATTAAAATCAATTATGAATTTAAATTTATATTTTTTTAAAATATCTAAAAATTTATTATACATGTCAAAATTAATTATGAACTTAAAATTATAGTTTTTTTAGAAATATCCAAGCTTAGAAATATCCAAACACCCTTATACATGTTAAAGTTAATTATAAATCTAAAATTATAGCTATCTCATAAGTTACTATTACCTTTTTTTTAATTCAATTTTTCAATTATACTTTTCTAAAAATTAATCTAAAAATCAAATAAACTATTTTACAAATTATATTTTTAAATTTATAATTGATTTTGGCATGTATAGAGGTATTTGAATATTTTTAAGAAAACTATAATTTTGAATTTATAATTAATTTTGTCATATATAATGAGTGTTTAGATATTTTTAAAAAAATTTTGATTTTAAATTCATAATTGATTTTAATGTATAAGAAAGGTGTTTGGATATATATTTTTTTATAAAATCATGATTTTAACCTTTATAATTGATTAATTTGGTTATCAAATTTGCACAAGAGGTTCTCCGAACGTTAGATTGTTAGGAGAAT
Source organism: Prosopis cineraria (assembly GCF_029017545.1). Classification (NCBI taxonomy): domain Eukaryota; kingdom Viridiplantae; phylum Streptophyta; class Magnoliopsida; order Fabales; family Fabaceae; genus Prosopis; species Prosopis cineraria. The sequence goes on along the minus strand of NW_026555342.1, from coordinate 4,713,389 downwards.
AACAAACAATTGGTTTATAAATATCTAAATTCTATATTCTCTAACAAATTCTTGAGAAATTTGGCTTGCATTGGATCCAAGGACCACATATTGACAGTGTTGACTATAATTGTGATAATTGGGCTTGGATTGTCATGTTAACATAAATCATTAAATGGTCTTTAAACTGATCTCTTAAAGTGTAACGGTGTTTAAAACATGAATTTGTGCCCGTAGAATCATCGAACATCAAGATCTTAGTATGTCCTAATTTTCATAATTGACATATGTTTGGCAATTTACTTATCATGTTACGTAGTAATTGTTCTCTCTGTTAGCTCATTCTTTTTCTCTTACCATTTGCTTATTTATTTGTCTTCCTGTTAGTTCTGTTATCTTGTTCTAGATGTGGTAATTGGGCTATAATTTTTTTTTTATCAAAAAAGATAAATAGGTGATATGTCTTGCAAACCTTGCTAATATGTCTTATGACACTTGCCACGTCAGGACAGAGTTTAATCCTACCAAAGTGTCAAGAGACTCACAGGCAGTAGTCATCTATAATCAATAAACACTATAGAAAATTAAAACTCAGGCAGGCATCTATAATCTTGTCACTGTAGTACCATATTTTTTCTTCTGTTTTGTCTTTCAAATACATCAGATTGACAGGAACTACTTTTCTCGAAAGGAATGTCAAATTAATTTCTTGAAACATATACTTTTTTTTTGAAAAAAATTAGAATAAAATCCTGATATCTAATATATAAATGATATAGCTTTGTTGAATGTGCTGAATTTTTAATTATTTAGGTCCTGGTTTTAATCTTGGTATGGTTTTTCCCCCCAGAGTAGTTAGGAGTGTCATGCATGTTTCAGAATTCTAGTGTAATAAAATTATAGGCTTTTTTATTGCTTTAGACATCCATGGAACTTTTTGATCAACAACTTTTTCTCTCAAAACCTCTTGGTAACTGTGGGATAAGCATGAATATGTTGATATGAATTTTTTCCATCCTTTTTGTCAAGTTATTTTTTCTTTTGTGCTTTTTGTGTTCTGTTGCAAACTTGCAATGGTTTTCAGTTCAGTTAACTATTATGTAGTCTTTTAGTTATGTTAGGTTGCTATTTCAGTTAAATCAAGGTAATAGGCTCTTTCTGTCTTTCCTTTGCTTTTCAGCTCCGCACATGCATTGTGCCCTTTTGCCTAGTGAATGTATGTTCAATAACAGTGTGAAGGACATGAAATGAGATTGTGCCAAAGCCACAAAACGTAAGTGTAGGTAAAACTCTTGATGGGTGTGAATTAGGGACGGAACTACATGTATCGCAAGGGGGGCCATCCTCCCCCCCCCCCCCCTCCAAACCTTCTATCCTTGCCTTGTAATATATACCCCACTTCTCTCATCTCATTTTCAGATTTTTTCATGAATCGCAAACACTCTCTAAGTAACTCCTTTCCAATCAAAATAATCTCTATATTATATACATCTTTATAATAATATCATTATTAAATACTCTATATAAGTATCTTAATAATGATAATTAAAATTTCATTGCATAATTTTTTTCAAAATAAGTAATAAATAAAGTAAGGGTATAGTTAAAAAACAATTATTAAAAAAAATACAATGTCATATTTTGGCCCAAATAAGGCTTTTAAAAGATACTTTATATTGTGGTTTAGAGGGAGTACAATACTCCCTTCATTCTTTATTAAAGAGATCCTCATTTTGTCTTGTTCAAGTTAATTATAAAAAGCTATTAAAATTATAGGGGTAAAAGTGGATCATCATTTGATATTCAGATTGGGCATCTTAAATTTTTTTCAAAAAAGTTATGTAATTATACATGATTTGTTATCTAATATTTTTTTAACTCTGCAAACTTAATTTTTTAAAAATTCAGTATGATAAATCTTAAAAATTTTAAATTAATAATTTTGTTATCTAAAAGTTGGCCCCACCCTGAATAGTTAGGCTGGTTCTGCCCCTGGGTGTGATCCATTATGGAATATGGACTTAACCGGAACTGAGTTTCTTTTCTCATTAAAGTTTTTCAAGAAATCAAACAGACAGAATTCAGGTCTTCGGCAGTTTCTTCATTAATACATGGAAGCCATGCGTATGGCATAACTTTTATTTTTTCTTAATTGATGTCTTCTCTTTTCAAATTAAAATAACCTTTGCTCGTTGTTTCTATTCTTAAGTCTTACGCATATGATTCCAGCTATTAGTCTAGCTCACAATTCTTTAATTGGACCTTTCCGTTGAATTCTTTCACTAAGATTATGGGTTGCTGCAGATAAGAAGGCAAAAGGCAGGTCTCGAGTAGATTGTGATGCTGATAATCTTCAGCTTCAACAGTTGGAAGAAAAGGATGTAGTATCATCAGTAGCAACTGTTCTCTCTGATCTTTGTGGTTCTGGGGAATGGATGCCTATGGAGAAACTTCATACAGAGGTTAGTTCATAGTTCTGACCTTTTTTTTTATGCCTCTGCAATACATTATCCTTTAATGATTTTTGTTGAGTCGCAAGAATGGGAGAAGAACTCTCTTTTTTCCATTTTAATAGATGACACAAGAATCTCATCTTAAAGTTTGTATTTTCTACCCAATAATAGAACAGATCACCTTAGTCTCCAACCTCTATGCTTATGGTAATAATTTGCTTATGCATTGACATAATTTTCCATCTATACCGTGCCTGTGTTGTTTAAGCTAGAAGAAAGGTTTTGGTACATTGTTTGTCATGAAATTATTCTCGGCTTGCATTGGTAGTGGCAAAGTAGGTGCTATTTCAATTTATAGGAGCACATGAATTAGATGTATCTATTCAACAATTATCCCTTTACTGTTGGTTAAAAAAAACAATTATCTCTTTACAAACAAGATTAAAATAAGAGAGCTTTAAATCATCATTTCAAATATAAATATTTATTCAACAAAATTTTTTTTTTTAAATTTTATGATGATATTACGTGCAGCAGGCGTGTGTGTTCAAATTATCTCATGAAAGAGTAAATATGGTTTAAAAAAAAAAAGGAAAGAAGTATTATAATTTAAATTATCATTACAATTATAAAATATATTAATAAAAAATATATATTATTTAAATATCTACCAATAATTATTCCACTGTTGATTTGCCATTTATTATTTTCTTCCAAAATGTTTCTTTAAAATAATTATTTTTATCTCCAACTGTATTGTTAAATTATCAAGTTCTTGAGTTATTTTAAGATAAGATATCTTTTGCACGGGCACAATGAAAAAACTCAATTCCCTTTTTATAAGAATAATGAACAAAAGATGAAGAGAAGAGGAGAAACTATAATTTAAACAACGTTTACCTTGACGAAGATAATTGAGTGGGAATGATAACTTTACAACGAAGAACCAACAAAATATATAAGCTTGAATTTTAAAAAGATGTGATTATTTACTTTAATAAATTTAATATATTTTTTTGAATCAAATCAGAAAAAATATTTAAAATGTTAGTAATATTAATAATAAGAGTTTATTATTAAATATTTAGTGTATAAAAAATCTTCATGCCTTGATTTGATTGAAAATATATAAGATTAAGTATATAAATTTTTTTATATAAATAATCAAAGGAGTGAGATATGTGTTTATTAAAGATATAGATTATATATTTTATAAAGATAAAATTATATTCAAGCTTCACAGAAGGAAGTTTATCATCTAGAAATCTTATAAATTTTATAAAATATTTTTAAATCTTAAATCTTACACATTGATAACTTAATTAAAAAATATGATGATTAAGTAATGGTTATTTATAATTTATTATTACAAATTATCACCTTTTTTTATAAATTATAAATGATTGTTGTTCAGCTGTATTTTTACAGCGGATTTGTCAAGGGCGATTAATGGAAGGTGGAGTGTACGGACTATAGACGCTAGTAGTCTTCTCTTTCCTTCTCTGCTCCTATCAATCAGAATACTAGCATCTTTCTTTGGGGAAAACGATAATCACAATACAAGCATCCTTATTGTCCCCATCTTCGTGAGATGGAGAAAGAGAAAGCGAAGTAGGGTCAGACTTTTCGAAATAAATTCTATTTCTCAATATGCAAGAAATTATTTTCTCATTATATATTTTTTCTTAAAAAATTAAATTAGTCACAAATATATATATATATATATATATATATCACATAAAATTCAAGCCTTTTTTTCTCATTATATATTTAAATTTGCTTTTAAATTATATTATCTAAACAAGTTTTTAGCATGTCAACCTGATTTAAAAAAAAATGTATCCAAACAACATACAACTTCAGTTAATGCTAGCTTCAGCAATGTACATCCAAAATTATATCAACAATAAGAAGATCAAAACACAAGGGTAAGAGTTTGGTGCTGTTGAGAAGAAAGAAGATCGCAAAAGCTCGATAGGTGGATTTACCGTCGATGAAGATCCGTGGAAGACGCAATCGAACAAATTAGTGTTGACTTCTTCTGTTGTTGTCTCGGTTTGATTTTCTGTCTGGCTTCTCCTGTTATTGTGTCGAGTTTGAAGCAATAAAACAGGGTGTAAGACTGGACTTAAGCTTCTTCTATTGTTGTTGGCCTCTTCTGAATCCTCAACCTTCAAATTTTGGTTCCTATAATAGAGTTTAAACCTCAATTTTTAGCTTTAAGCTTCGGTATTTGAATATTGCTTCTTAATCGATTCTGGCTACTGGAATATTACTGTCATGTAACGTGCAATTTATTGTTGGCTAAGCTGATAAATTTAGATTGTTAAGAAACAAACTGTTTTTTTGTGGTTTCTTTTGTCATAAGCTTTTTCACTTGAAGCAAGAGAATGCTAAATACAAGAGAAGCACTACTACAAAAATGACTTTTTACAGCGGTTAAAAATGACTTTTTGCAGTGGTTAAATAGGTGGTGTTGTTACAGGGGATGTAAAAAGTCTAACTTTCTACATCGGTTATACGACCGCTGTAAAAAATATATATTCTACATCGGCTAATTATAACCGATGTCAAAAATAGTTCAACGATTCAAAAATTAAAAACTGAAACACTTTCTACAGCGATTGGAACCCTAATCGTTGTAGAAAGTTTACTATTTTACACCAACTTTTTCATTAACTGATGTAGAATATTAATTTCTACACCGGTTATGGTAATAACCGTTGAAAAAGTGTATTTTATTTTAAAAATAAACATCCATATTTTTAAATTTACCCTACTCTGTACACAAAAATTACCACAGCCAAATCAGACAGCTCAATTTATTTACAATTTTCAATATAAAATTAAATAAACAACTATCCAAAACTCAAAGTTATCTATGAACTATTTAAGAACTATATATTGAGCTATCCAAAACATTGTGTCAACAAATGTTTTCAAAAGTTATTTATAACTAACAAACTTCTTAAATTGTACAAAACTTTTTACAAAACTCACAAATTCTCCCCAAAATAAGTTGCCCAACGTATGCGAATGTCTTCAATTTCAGCTTCAGGGAATGGATCTGAATTGTCAAACATCTAAAATATAATTTGAAAAAGAAACTTATTATATACTCTCAAATAACATAATAAAATAAAACTCTTAAAAATATATTTACCTCTTTTGTAAATTCCATCATATCCAATGTGATAATGTTGAGCATATGTCTCATGACATATAGGCCGCACAAATTCGTCTTCACTGGTTGTCTACAGTTCTGTATAAGAATAAATTATAAGAAATCAATAAAAAAATCTTAGTAATTGAACATATTCATAAAGTATAGCATTACCTTTGGCTCGATTTATGTAGGATCCTTGAGCTCATGTCCATGCTTTTGCAAGACCACATTTTGATATGTTTTCATTGCTCTATTTTCAAGATCACCAAGTTAGTAACTAAAATATTTAGTGTAAATTATATTAAATATTTTTGCACAAATATACTTACGAGTCTATCATCTTCTTCATTTCCTTCCCAAGTTTGTAATGGAGGGAACATAAGAAAACAATAGTGTTGCTCTTCATTGAAAGACCAAATAATTGCCAATGGTCCCTGTAAAATATGACGAGTTAAAGTAAATCTACATTGAAAAAACTATTAATTACAAATTGATCCTTATGAGTGCACGTATGGAGCCATAAAAACATCTTTCTTGACTTTACATATTCTTTGCTGGAGATACTGGGCCCTTAACTCCGGAGTATTCCCTTTCTCTGTCATGTGATGTGGGCAAAGAAATCCGAACTTATTACCGTTGCCCGATGTGATGCACAAACGATAAAGGTACCTACAGTAATGCAATTGTGTTAGATCACTAGACTTGATAATTAAGTTAATTTCATTAAAGAAACACAAACTTACATCATAAATAGTTCAATGTGTGGTGTGGTAAGCTGACTATTTGACCAAAGTCCAAGCAAATCTTCTCGTTCAATTGTCACTATCATATCTTTCTTACCCACAACCTCCGGATCCATTTCCAAATCATTAAATTTGAATGATGGATCATACGCTATTAAGATCATTTGTTGGTGTGGAGTTAACGAGGGTTCTGGAAGTTTCGGGAGATTCAGCGAGAAAAGCTATTATACATAATAAAAAAGAAAGAAATAGTTAGTAAAAAAACATTTTAGGAAAGCTGCAACATAATAAAATTACATACCACAGGTTGAACCATATTTACAAGTCTCTTGGGCCACAGGATAAAATTGCCAACAGCTTCTGCTACAGTCTTCACCTCATCAGTAGGGAATGGAACCAACGCGTTTGGCACTTTTGGATCTTCAACCACCACTCTTACTTGATAATCTTGAATTTGCTTATGGTGGATGGTTGACCCCAAGTTGTAAACGCTACCAAGAGCAACCAAGCATATATCAGGATCTTCTAGAAACATCTCGCATGGTTCACCAATGTTGTCACCAGAAGGACCTTCTGACACACGCTCAAGAACATTACTCCCTTTTGTACTATGAAATCCAGGAGATGTATGAACTGGTTCAGTAGGCGTCTCCTGTCGTGAGTTCATCAGGCTTATCATCTCCTCCTTCATTTGCTCCTTCATTTGTAAAAGTCAGGTCTATAATGAAGCTTCAAACTCTTCTTTAGTTTGCTATCTCACAGTGGATATCACTGTTTCAAGTTCTTCTCTAGTCACTACACCTCCTGAGTTTGGGCGTAAAGGTGCTCCAAAGTAGTCTCTTATACCCATATCATGTCCAACGCCCCTCACACGACCCGGATGCTTTGGTTTTCTTGTTGCAACCGTCAAGATATCATTTCTGTCTTTTGGAATGAAACTTCCTTGGGCTTGTTGCTCCTTAAGAGCATCCTGTAACATAAAAATAACAATCTTAATTACTATTATATATAATTGCATAGAAATTTAAAGGGACAAGAAATAATAATATTACTTACAATCCTCTCAACAATCTCGCGCGCTGTCTCGCTTGTATAGCCTTTTTTGCCTCATTTTTTGTATTGGTGTCCATATCTCCATTTCTCCTCTCGGGAGACGGGGAATGGTGGAGAAAGAAGTATGGAAGGATCAGACTTAGCTTTTTCTTCTCTCTTCTTCTGTTTCTCCACCATCAATATATTATCAGCCCTAGCATAACCCCCACGAGACAGCGTGTGGGGGCATTGATTCTGTCGAGCAATTTCCTGCCCTCTAGCTCGTTTTTCCTGTTAAAAAAATTATCTTTAAATTATATAGTTGAAGTAAAACTAAACAAAACTTAAATTAATTAGAAATCAACAAACCAAAGCTTTTTCAGAAGTTCGAATCCTGACAAATTCTTGCCAAGTATCTTCATCAAGGAACTGGTATGTGTCGAGAGGATTAGGAGGAGCTTGACCCTCTGGCACCTCAATATGGATATATCTCTTAGCAAGATTAGTCTTGAAATTTCTCCAGCATGTTCCACAGTAGGAAATCAACCTGTGTCGGCAATCTTGATTAGAAGGAATATCGTACGTGAGCTGTAATGAAAACACAAGATGATAATTAGTAATTTAATAATAATATATAACTATATGCATAAATTAATTACGTACCTGAATACTTTCCCATATTTGGTCCTTCACACGTTCTGGCACATCAGACCAGTCCTCAAATACAATAGGGGGCTTGGTACGAGATAGGAGACCAAGAAAACTAACAAACTTGGCCTTGTGTTCCCCTATCGGATTCCATCTCCGATCAAATTGGATTGGTAACCTATGCCTAGCACTCCTACTTAATGTTAAATCTCTCAATCGTGTGCCATGTCTACCTCTCCTCACAGACTGGCTCTCACTAAGGGTACCCTGACTTGAGTCATCACCAAGTGGCTGGCCAATAGTGGGCTGGCTCTGAGTGTCATCACCATGTTCACTCTGATACTCTATGTTCCTATTAATTCATATAGATTAAATTAATTAGAAAAACAAACAAATATAAGATAGTTACAAAACATAATATAAATTTAATTAAACTTAGGAAACATACTTTAATTTAAAAACTAAATTCATATAGGGATATTCTCCCATATCCCTTCATGGTGATCATTTCTTGTAGCATGTTCGTCATTTACTTCATTTACTACATTCAAAATTGGTAGCCCTGATGAGAAGGTAGGGGTTTCAGAAATATTGAAGCTTGATTCTTGATTATTATCACTATCAATCACCATTTTTCCTTTCAGTGCTATTGACCAATTTTTATTTTTTGGATCTGTCACATAGAAAACTTGTTTAGCTTGGTCTGCCATGATAAATGGCTCATCCCCATAAGTTAGTTTTTTAAAATCAACCATTGTAAATCCTAACTTATCATCAGAAACACTGTTGATGTCAACCCATTTACATTTGAAAACAGGAACTCTAAATTTTGTATAATCAACCTCCCAAATCTCTTCAATAACCCCAAAATAAGTCCTTGCTGCTAATTTAGGTTTCTTATCTTTTGAGCTAGAGAAGTGAACGGCTTCAGCCACTATCATAACCCCACTATTTTGCACTGTACTCTTTTCATCCAAGGACTTTGTGTAGAAAGAATACCCATTAATATCATACGCACTCCAACATATAACATCAAAGTTAGGACCTCCTGCCAACCATTTAATTGTATCAGAAACGCTACTTTCATTCAAAACTTTCTACTTGAACCAATCTACAAAAGTTTTATTATGCTCTTTCAACAACCTTTGTTCAGTCATTCTCATTCGATAATTTTCTGCCTTTAGAAGTTCTTTGTGAGAAGAAATGTATTCTTTAACTTCATCAATATTATTTTCTGCCTCAGGGTGGGGACCCAGGGGGGGCTGGGGGTTGAGGGGGGTGGGGACCGAGGGGGGGCTAGGGGCCGAGGGGGGGCTGGGGAGGGGGGAGGGGCCAAGGGGGGTAGGGAAAGGGGCGGTGGGATCGGGGATGGGGGGCGGGGGGTGAGAGCCGAGGACGGGAGTATGGGAAAGGGGACGAGGGAGGGAAGCACAAAAGAATGTTCTGAAGGCACGAAAATGAGGAAGGAGAAGCGCGCATTAAAAGTTAAAAAAAATTTGAACCACTTTCTACAGCGGGTCACCTCTCACCCGCTGTAGAAAACCATGTTTTCTACAACGGCTGTCCATGCATCCGGTGTAGAAATTATTTTTAACATCGGTTACCTTTTCACCCGGTGTAAAAACTATAATACGCATTATCAAAATTATAAAAATACCACTGCCTTAACTTTCTACATCGTTTGCCTTTCAACCGATGTAGAAAGTACCCCTTGAATTTCATCTTTTGTACTAGTGATGGCTGTTGTCAATTTTTTTTTTTCTTTTTTCCTGGTTTGGGATGTCTTATGTAGCTAAGATATCTAATTGTCAGGGCTTGGGAAATGTAGTCTTTTTGGAATCTTAGTATTTTCATTTTGCTATAATTTGTTATGATATGTGCGAATCAGGTAGACCTGTAATAATTGAAACACATTGGAACACATTATAGGCACATGCCTATTGCACATTTGACAGATTACAAGGTTGCTTGTTGCTCATTTTTTAAAAAATTAAAAAGCATAATGCTCATAATGAATTAAATTAGTGCTGCTCGTTTTATTATTGTTATTACAAAACGGAGTGCATTTCGAACGAAGGAGGCCAACAATTAATGACTTGGGAGAATAAGAAGATTCAAATTAAACCTCTAATGATCGCTGTGTAACATAGGGAATGGGCAAGTGACGCTGGCACACAAGCTTCCTGTGTAACAACTAACAAATTCTACTCTAAGTTTCAGCGGAAATCAGAGGGGCAAGTCAACCTTCTTCGATTCAGATCTGGAGTCATTTTCTTCAGTGGGTTTTGGAATCGAGACTTGAGTTTTGACACATAACAATTATCCAGTTTTGTGGAATTTGATGTATAGGTTGTGTTTATGTGTATGTATTCCGTGATGCTTGCCAGAGTGGAAGAGATGGAGCGTAATTGATGAAGAATTGAATTTCTATCAATGCATCGGACGCTGATGAGGTGAAATTAATGGTTCATCCTGAGATGCTGGCTCAACATGAAGCAAACGAGGACGTCCCCTTTTTTTTAATTTGCTCTTTTGTTGCATCCAATTTCCAAAAGGGATTGCCCAACCACACACACATGCACACAATGCTACTTTACTGGTCATCTATGCATTTTAAAACTCTTCACAACTTGGAATCTGATCACAAATGTTTTTTTTTTTTTTTTAAAAGCGTCCCATCGAACCTGTAATTAGGATCTATTCTGAATTCTGATTAGCTCTGTATAGTCGTCGTCTTCTCGTTTTCATTTTCTTTTTATGAAATTCTTTCCAACAAATATGATTTGATTTTGATATACTTGTAAAAACCACTCTTCAAACATATATGTGGTTAACTTTTAAAATTTACTTATTGAAAAAAAAAAAACTGACAATTTGGGAGAACGCAGAGAGTAGTGAGCTTCATTAGTTCACGGGGATCCCGCAGGCTCTGGCTGTTTGCAAAATAAACTAAATTTCAATAAAATAAGTGGTATAATATAAATAAGTGGTATAATATGAATTTTCAGTCTTAAATCTCAACGTCCATGCAAGTGGTATTGCAGTATGTAGTATTTTCACTAAAATAAAATAAATGAAAAAAATCAGGGGATAATTATAATTAAAAGTTAGAAAAATGAGGCGAAAGTTTAGTTAATTTATGAGAGATTTCAAAGAGAATTACGTGTGTGTTTTTGGCCAAAAAGAGAATTACGTGCTAAGTATCTGGTGAGAAAACTCCACGAGCGAGGGGAATTAATTAAGTAAAGAGAGAGTCAATCAGTCAGAAATACTAAAGGTCAAAAGCCTGATGGACACAAACAGACAAGATAAAGAACAGTAACATGAATATAATAATAATGATAATATTATGAATATATTAATTGGTTTCACATTAGGAAAATATCTACAAGAATCTCTCAGCCGTGGATGGATATAGCAGCACCAAATCCACGTGACCTTCTCTTGTTCCCGGAGATAGAAGGAGAGAAGAAATGAGCATGTCAGAAATATTTGACCATGTAAAGACCCCCCAGAAAAAGCACTAGCTAGCTAGGTACGAACTAATTGGAGGAAGAAGAGAATCAGTAACTGCTGGTTACTAAGACTGGATCCTTTAACAGAGAAATAAACAAGTCTGAGAAAACAACAAAGCCATCACATTTTCCAGAACCTGGTCCAGGGTTGTACAACGCTGTGGCTGGGAGCTACTTGATAGGAGCGAAGTTATTACTTGGTTAAAGAAAAACAAGAGCTCTTTGGATTGCGTGAAGACTCAATAATAGGAGAAGAAGGGTACTGCTACTTGGTCCCTCCCCCTCCCAGCTTCTCAACTCGAGAGAGAGAGCCGAAATAATAGGACCTATTCTCACAAGTCGTCATCGCTATATATATTATGGCTTTTAACAAATTAAAAAAAAATTGAGAGTTTTATTATTCATGTTAATCATTTATTAATAAATATTCATTTAATTTTAATAATAATTTATTTATAATTAAAAACAATATATTGAAATGTTTAATAAATAAAATACATAAAGTTTTAAAACTTTTAATTTATAATTATTCATATCAAATTAATAAGTAATATTTGTAAAATAATAAGTTCCGTTCATAAATTAACAACACATCATTACGTTATTACATGAAAGTGGTTAAAAGCTTGATTTATAATTTATATTTTTTTTTTGCTATATGTTATTAAAAGGCCACCAAACTTTTCAGGTGGTTAAAAAATTTATTTTTCAAATAAAATGTTGTTGGTGCTGAGCTTCGGTGACCTGCTGCTGGAGGTAGAGGTTCTGGTGACTTTGCCACCGGTGGTGGTCTAACAGCTGACGACAGCGAGATTTCTTTTTTTTTAATTACTTAAAAGGTAATTTCATCATTTTGCTATTTATTCTACAATCCTTTAGTCCTTATTTGATATTATAAATTTCACACAAAATTCTTAAGTGTTATTTTCTTAAAAAGAAAGTGAGAACTATCTATGAAAAGTGAGAAACAGAGAAAGAATAAAACAGACAAGATTTTTAAAATTTTTTTAAACTAGAGTGGTGAACTTAAGATAAACAAAACTGTAATTTTCATAAATTTTGATTTGGTGTTTTTTTTTTTCATATTTTGAGATAAAGGAGAAATTTATGTAATTTCAATAGAATTGAAAACCATTTGAGGCCAATAAAAATGGTCTATGCAGGTCTATCTAACCCCTAAAAAATTATATGATTTGATATTTATTTTACCACATGTTTTTGTGTAAATTTTTAAAATTAAAAAAATGTTTTATTTTAATGAAATTTACAAATATTTTCATTGTTTTAAAAAATAAAAATATATAGAATTTTCATACAAACTTAAAACAAAATCTATGTAATTAGCTTGAGTAAAAACATTTGAGGTGCACTGAAAATGAAAAGGGCCATGTTTAAGTAAAACTCCATCATATTGTTAGGGCTGGCAAAAAAAAAAAAATCGGAAGCAAAAAAAAAAAATCAAAATGACAAGATAAATAATTCTTAATAAAAAAAATAAAATAGAAAAAGCGAATTGACATGCAAGCTTCCACTTATCTTTAGTGGGTCAAGCAGTTGCACTATGGATGGACAGCATAAGTGCAGGGGGTTGAGTTGACTACACTACTTGAGAGGGCAGAGTCCACTTATCTCCTTTCTCTACTTAACTACTAGCGGAGGTTTGGGCTTCTTCAACACAAGAAACAACATCTTCCTGCTTCGTATGTACTTCTCATCCATATTTAATTTCTTTTGTTTTTCTTCAGTTTCAGATTAACCTTTCCTTCGTTTATGAATTAGGAATCCTCCCTTTGCTTCCTCGAACAATAATATATAACTATATACTATATGATTATTGCCTTAGATTTCTGTTTTTTTGGGGTCTGTTGATTTAGATTTTTTTTATATGATTATCAGGTTAGATCATATTCAAATATTGTTGGGTCTATTTGTTGATTTAAATATTCGAAATTAGTTTAGTTGGAAAAAAAATCAGATTTAACCTCTTTGGATCTTACTTTTTAACTATTGTCTTAGAATAAATAATGATTTAAATTAAAAATAAAAAAATTAAAGTATAAATGATTTATTTCAAATCCAGGCTTAAGGAATAATTTTTTAGGGGAATGAAAAAATTATATTATTCAGTAGAGCAATATAGTTAAAAGTAACATAACTTTTTTGTCTTCCATAAAAACAAACATTTAGATCAAAATAAGTTATCCTATGCAGTAAGGGATTTGACTAAAATATTAGGTTGGTTCTTCATAGATATTGCATGGGAGTTCTAATGAAGTTATTGGCAGGAAAACACAACAAATCATATTGGGAGTCTGATGGAGGGTGGTTTGTCATCCTACACCGAGTCACTTGGCTTTCCCCCATTGTTCAGAAAGCAGAGGATTTTGAAGTTAGACAGAATAAGAGATTTTGTCAGCTTGTGGCTGAGTTACCCTATGAGATCAGTGCATGATAGCAAACTTCAGACTTGGATTCATCGACTTTCAAATGCTAATGGTTCAGTAGAAGAAAAGTATAGTCTAATCCGGGAGGACCCGCTTCATTATTTGGAAGGACTTGCACCAATCGAAATGATGATGGATAATGAGATAGAAGCTGGAACGATACCAGATGCTATGCTCAGTTTAGCCATTGATCTTGCTGTTGATCAACTAGTTCAAACCTTACTTTCTGGGGATGAACATGTACGCAACATTCACCATGTCATGATCTCTACCAGAAATAATGCTGAACAAAGAGAAATATTCCAAAAAATGAAAGCAGTTTTCAATGATATGGAGAATATGCATCGTTTTAATGAAATCTTTCACAGAGTCTTGTGGGTTGATGCGTCGATGTATCCAAGCCAAGTTAAAGTAGAGGTACTCGTTGAACAACAAATTCGTCTGCAGCTTCAGCTTCAGAAGTTTAGTCTGGGTAATCTCCAAAAGATGATCAACAAGAAATGTTTAGTGCTTCTGTTGGATCATGCTGAGAAAACTTTAGATCTGAGGAAAGTGAACTTGCCTGCATGTTTAAATGAGGCAGTGACGGTGTTCGTTACCATTAAAACTCAAAAGCAAGCAAATGATGAAAAGACAATGGCAATGAATTTAACAATCAATACAGAAGATCATTTGTTGCCATGGAAAGTATTTGTCAGAATGTAGACAATATAATTGTTTTTAGATCTAGTGCCATCCAAAAAATTGCTGTGCGTATAGTTCAAGAATGTGGTGGCCATCTTTTGGCTATTGTCCTTGTGGCAAAGTCATTGAAGATGTGACAAATGTCAAACTCTGGGAGCTTGCACTATACAAATTGCGCTGCCTTGAACCATTTTACAATTTGAATATGTTTCAGGGTGTAAGCAAAGTTATGGTTACTGCATTCATAAATTTCATCTGGAATGATGTGAATCGAACACTAAAAAATTGCCTCATGAGCTGCTTATTCATTCCTGATATCAGAACCGGGAAGTTTCCAAATGAATTGTTGGATCATTGGATTTCTTATCGGTTGGCGGATGGCTGCAAAGCTATGGATAACTTGAGAGAGCTTGTAGATCGCTCTATCTTACTTCAATCAAATGATAAGCATGTTCAGTTACCGGAAGACAGTTATGCTATTTTGCATGCATTGAACAACCTAACCCCTATGTTTGTGAAAAAATGTGGGTTAGGGTTGACTGAGCCACCAAAGGATGAGCTCTGGCATAATGTTGTACACATGGAACTTGCAAACAATAAACTATTTGAGCTACCTTCGTCTCCAAGCAGCCCTGAACTCAAAGTTTTAATGTTGCAGGAAAATGCTGATTTAACGAGAGTCCCAGATATGTTTTTTCTTTAAAATGCCCTTCTTTGGATCTTGGACTTATCTTACACTAATGTAAGAGAACTACCAGACTCTCTTTTTGAGTTGGAGCAGCTCAGAGAACTATATTTGAAAGGTTGTGAATGCTTCATGAAATTATCATCAAAGATTGGAAATTGAAGAAACTTGAGAAGCTTGATCTTGATGGAACTCAAATCATACATCTGCCAAAAGAGATACAAAAGTTGATCAATCTCCAAAGCTTGTTCCTCTGTTTCTATGAATATCGTGGCAAGAAAAGCAAGCAATATACATGCTCAACAATCATTCCGTCCAAGGTAATCTCAAAACTCAAGGGTTTAAAACCATTTAAGTATTGATGTGAACCCTGACGATGAGCGATGGTACGAAAATGTACAAGACATTCTTCCAGAGATATTGGGACTAAAGCATTTGTTGACCCTGAGATTATATATCCCACATTTGGAACTTTTGAAGTTCGTGCCAGACCATATATTTGAGGTTGATTTTAGATTTATTGTTGGTAGGCACATGCAAAGGATCATATCATGCACACCATCCACGTGTGAAGCAAAATTTAAGCGAAGTGGTTGTAGCTTGAAGTTTGTAAATGGTGATGATACACCCAATGGAATTAAGAAGCTTGTTAGACACAGTAAGGCCTTATTCCTGGAGCGACATAAGACGATCAGGAATCTCTCTGAATTTAAACTGATGAATTTAGAGCAGCTGCGTATTTGTATGTTGGCAGAATGTAGAGAAATGCAAACCATTGTTGATGGAAGACAATCAGATAGTGCTAATGATGTTTTCTCACATTTGTTGTACTTATATATATCGCACATGAAGAGTTTAAGAAGCATATGGGAAGGGCCAATGCCACCTCACTGCTTTTTGGGTATGCTGAAGTCTTTAGTACTGCAAAATTGCCCCGAGTTAACAACTGTCTTTACCCTGGATTTTTTAGGCAATCTTTCACTATTAAAGGAGCTGATTGTTAAGGATTGTTCTAAAGTAAAAACCTTGATAAGTGACAGATCATTCAAACATAAAGGAGAGATTTTCCTCCCAAAATTGAGAAAGATAATGCTTCTACATCTTCCCGAGTTGATCAACATTTCCAATGAATGTCAAATAGGTTCAAGCTTGAAAAGTATAGCAATTTATAATTGCCCGAAGCTCCAAAGCCTTTCTAAGATGGAACTGTCAAGCCAAAATCTAACGGTCATTATGGGAGAAACCAGATGGTGGGATGCAGTCCAATGGAGCAAAGAAGAATGGGGAACAGCCTGTCGGCCATCTATGTTTGATTGCATCTTTTCCTCAATTGATAATCATGTAGAAATAATGACTCAATTTGGGATAGATGAAGATGATATTGACGATGATCCAGGTAATTTACATGCATATTAATTTAATTTTTCCCAGAGTGGAACTGAATGTCATAACTTATTTTCCTTTCATCAATAAGCTGACATTATACCTATAGTATTCCAATTTCCCTTGATTCCTTCACCTATTTAAAATCTATCACAGCAGATATGACGCCATTACAGACTCTATTTGATTACCCAAAGCAAAACACTGAAAGAATCAGCAGGTATATATGTGCATAACTGAATTTTAGGCAATTCTATTTAGAAGCTTATACAAAAGTGTGGTGTATTTTTCTAACATGAATTCTTGTATCACAGAATGATCTTTTCAGCGTCAAAGAAATATCTAAAGGTGAAGATACTTTAGACGACAGGTACAAGTGGAGGGAATATGGCCAGAAAACAGAGGACAGACTAAATCCAAGGTAGCACCACTTTAATTACCCAATAAAAAAGCAGAAAAGAGATAAACTTAATTATTGCAATTGGCATGCATCATTTGGCTCATACTGTGGGGTGTCAATGTGCAGGAGCTATTTCAAATGTGTTGAAGGAGGTTGCTTTGCTAAAAAGCGAGTGCAGAGATCTGAAGAAGACCCACCATTGTCGAAATCACATACAAGGGATGTCACACTTGCACAGAGGCCTCCAGTGTAACAGATTCATCCATGAATAATCAGGTTTACTTAACCACTCAATGTGGGGTAGATGATGATGATATTGACAATGATCTAGGTAATTCTGTAGCTATCATGATCTTGAATTTCTATTTTTAAATTAGGTTGTTGTTTTCAATGTGAGCTAGTGCAGCTTTCTTCAGCTTTTTCAATTTTAACTCTGAGCGCTTATAGTATTTGGTCGTGTTTTAGAAGGCATTAGCAGTAGTAAGGAGAGGAAGGGCGTTAAACAAAGAATTCGATTCAGAACAAAGTCAGAGGTAGAAATGTCGGACGATGGGTACAGGTGGAGAAAGTATGGCAAGAAGACCGTGAAGAACAGCCCCTACCCCAGGTAGGTTGATATGCGCGCGCCATGATGCTATTTATTTATTAACTATTTGTGACTGATGTAGTCATACAAATGCTTAATGATCTGGCCTTGAGAGTTTTCAACATGGGGGTTTTGTTGTACATGCGCTGTTACCACATGTACTCGTCGTACATATATGTGAGAGCCCTTCTTTTTGCTAGAAATGATAAGAATGGAATGGAATTGGGTGATAGAAAATAAAATGAACTAAGATGATCATAGATATATTTATGTAAGATAGGGGCAATAAAGTAATAGATATGTGTGAATAAGGATTGACATGTATAATGTCATAAATTTTGCTAGATTTCTAATTTTTAAAGAATGATGATTACAATAAAAGAAATGATTCTCATGGTTATGGCCAACCAAAATATTGGAGTAAAATCATAAAAATTTGAATGTATAGGGAATTTGGAATATATGATAGTTACTGTGAGAGAGACAATTCCTAGAAATTTTGAAGAGTTGAAGGAAATGGCACCTAAAGCTATCAAAGAAAGCTGTAATAGGATTAATAACAAGAAACATGGAGATGATGATCATTGGTTGGAAAGATGAATGCTTCACGAAGTTTTAATTCCTTGTCGCTTTGTTTTTGTAATGTGCATAAACGGAAACTGCTAGCCTGCCTGGAACATGCTTATGCTTATAGAATGTGCTAGCAGGAACTACTACAAGTGTTCGGTGAATGGATGCCTAGTGAGAAAGAGAGTTGAGAGAGATAGGGATGATTCAAGTTATGTTATAACAACCTATGAAGGCATCCACAACCACCCAAGTTATTGTCACACGGGCACCCAGGCCTCCAGCGTAACGGAGTCCTCCAAGAACAATTAGTTTGACTTGATGACTCAATTCGGAGTAGATGATGATATTGACGATGATCAAGGTAGTACTGTATCTTTTTTTTTTTAATTTTATTTGAGGTTTTGATTTCAGTGTGAATGTCCTAAACCCTTTATTCCCTGCCGTGTTAAAATCATCATAGCAGTGAAGACAGGAGATGAGTCGTTACAGCCTTTAGGTGTGAGGACCTTGAAGGACCCAAAGCAAAATGCCAACGGAGAGAAGTATATATACATAAATGCATTGCATGTAGCTCTATTTATTTATAAATCATGCAAAAAAATTTGGTGGATTTTCTAACCTGAATTCCCGTGTCATAGAATGACTGTTTCAATGATAACATTCTCACCTGGAAATCAAAGATTCCTCTGGCAGATGTAATAAAATGGAGGAAAGATGGCCAGAAAGAAATTCTATGATCCAATTATCCAAGGTAGCACCGCCTTTAATTACCAAAAAAAAAAAAAAAAGCTTATTACTTCAATATAGCATCATATGCATCATTGCTAATGATGTGTTGTCAATGTGCAGAAGCTATTACAGATGTACTCATGGTACTCATTTTGGTTGCCCTGCTAAAAAGCAAGTGCAAAGAATGATGAAGACCCTACAGAAGTCCCAGCCTCCAATCCAACAGATTATACTCTCAGTTTTAGGGGCAGCACAGCGTCCAATACAGATCTTGAGTCATTTTCTTCTATGGACAATTCTGCTTCAACCCCATTTTATGAAGATTTTGTTGTTGAAGAACCATATGACTCCGATGCGAGACACAGCCACTACGAGTTCCTTATAGTC
>NW_026555342.1:4477438-4693885 GCF_029017545.1 Prosopis cineraria | reverse complement strand
GGAAAAAGTAAAGCTGTTGGAAGAAATCAGTAACACTAAATTAAAGGACAAAGATTGTAATGTGTATGAGATCAACCTCTATCAATTCATTTTTTAGAACAGTAGCGGTTGTAGAGTAGTTCCACAGCATGTCTATCAAAGAAGACAACTGATATATATCCAGAGGCATCAGAGATGGTGTAGTGGATTCGAAATCTGTTAAATGAAAAAGAGTTGTTAGGAAAGTTCGGTTTACAGCAATAGTATATAAAGGTTGAAATGTTGCTCTTCTACTTTGGGCTAATATTGGTTATGCTCCGATTACAGATATTGCAAAATTGTTTATTGTTTTGCTCCATTGGTTTACTGGTGCAGATGTCACAACCATCATAAGTCCAACCATTTCCTGTTTGTAGTTTCTTGATGGTTCCCTTAATCAGAAATTCCTTTTCCTAGATATTATGAATTAGTAAGAAGTTGATAAAGATGGAAGTACAAGATAGTAGGAAAGTTAGTAGCAAAAGAAATATAACCTCGTCAATATGAGCAATATGTGATATTGGGAATCTGTCAGGAAATTGTAGAAGTGAAAGGGAAGAATTTTGACTTGTTTCACACTGAATTGTTTGTGTAAAGCTAAGAGATGATGTGTTTGTTGACTGTTGAAGCCTATACAATATGGAAACATTTCAATTCAATTAATTATTATTCTTGTTGTTGCTGTTATTAGAATGGAGAGCATTATTATATTGTAGTTAGAAATAATAACAGCAGAATGAAAGGCATTACACCTTTCAAGTAGGTCCTTTGCCTCTGGAATGTCAGGGTTAAAGGTGATCCTAGTAGCAGTGTAGGAGTTTGACAGTTGCAAAATTCCTAGTTAAAATTTATATTAATCAATAAAGGAATCATATAGAAATAGCACAGCAAAGATAAGAAATAGCAGAAGCACTTGGAAGACATTTCATAGATGGACTAAAAAGTATAGATCATAAAAGTAAAGAACTGATGAGAAGCTAAATAAATAAGAGAGTAAGGAAAGTTAAGGCGTGCAAAACCATTTTTCACACTGATCCTAGCAAATTGCATCAATACAATAATTGGTGGGTCCATGTCATCCTGCTTGGCCCAATATGTTTGTGTTGCAGTCTCTCCCCATAATAAGCAGTTAACAGTGACATCCCTGGATACAAATATTAATGAAAGAAAGAAACTAAGGCACATGCATAATAGGGTTAAAAGCAAAATATAGGTATAGAGAAATATGTGATAGTCTACTCTTCATCTGCTAAAGTATAGCTTAAACGATTTTGTGCTGCATTATCTGTCCTTGAGTCTATCAGATCACCAAATGATTTCAAAAAGCCAATGACATCTGTAGGGAGGAAAATAGCAGTTTAGTTGTTTCAATGAAATGAAAACGATAATATTGAAAGGTAAAAAGAAGCAAACCAATAAGAACTTCAGTGTTAAGTTCTTTTTTTTTCATGTCCTCGTGAAGTTTTGTAAAACAGACAAAGTTGAATGAATTGCGTGGAAGCTCAGCATCATGAGGTCTAATGTAAGTGTTAGGATGGAACTGCAGCCTCCATGGATGAGATGTGGGTCTATAAGGCCATGTGTTAGGTGAAATTGTGAAATTTTCAATGTAAATGATGTCTCCTTCAGATGGCTCTCGCTTATACTGCTCATGAAGTTGTTTGTTTGTGACTTCAGCATGTATCTTATTGCCCTGTTCATGATAGATACTTGAATGAGGAATGGAGAAGATATTAAATTCAGAAAGATAGGACAATAAAGCATGAAAG
This sequence comes from Prosopis cineraria, assembly GCF_029017545.1. Classification (NCBI taxonomy): domain Eukaryota; kingdom Viridiplantae; phylum Streptophyta; class Magnoliopsida; order Fabales; family Fabaceae; genus Prosopis; species Prosopis cineraria. Next base: position 4,692,098 of record NW_026555342.1, on the reverse strand, counting down.
ATAAAACATTTAATCTTACCTCTTCATCTATAAAAACGAACATAATACATGCTAAATGATGAGGGGGACTCTTATAGAGCTGGCACCACTTCCTAATCACTCTAACAATAAGGGAGGAAGCTTCTTTAGTGTCATCAATAGTCTTGACCAGTTCATAGTCCTCAGTAGCCATGGTAATTATACTGAAACTGCATAAAAGAAGGCATCAGAGAATTGAATTAGCGAATAAATAATTTCATAAAATGGTGCATGAATATTTCTTCATGAGAGGAAGAAAGAAATGACTTTGGAAAGTAAGTGTATAAAATAAAACTTAGGAATCACAGAAGGATATAGCAGAACAAAAAGCAATTACAAGTAAAGATAGAAATTGATTCTTGAGAGGTAGAGAAATAAGGAATCAGGAGCTGATATATATAGGCAGAACTGAAGAACAAATGAGAAGGTCAGGAGGCAGTAGTGGATTGTAGTAGGTGAAAAATGTGCGGTAAAACTGAAAGTTTTGATAGCATGTTTGAAAAGTTGGCGCTGCTACATGATTTAGTTGATTGGAAAGGAGTAACAACATAAATTGGGTAGGCGGGAAGGATGAAAAATGTGAAAGCACAGATAATTTTGAATTCATTAATGAAAGCTATTGTACATGTGGACATGAAAGAGGATGAACATGCTGCACATTTGGAGAAGACAAAAATACTGGGATTCAAGACTTCAGAAGAGTAATTTGTTTTTAAAAGAATATAAAATTTAGTAGCTTGGTGTAGTAATTAGAAATAAAAGTTGATTTGGTGTAATTCCAAGAACTAATGCAATGATTCAGACATTTGAGAATGTGCCCTCTGCTACTGAAGAAATAAGTTACTGATTGAAAAAGGCATTACAGTGGATTGTGTACTGAGAAGAAGTGAAGTTTAGCCGTCTTGCTTAGCAGGACCTCTGAAAGAAGCTTACAAGGTAAACATAATAGAGACTTATAGGCGGCTAAATTATGAAGCAATGTCAGTAGGAATGATGAGACTGGTTGTGCAGAGGTGGAGGTGAAGTGATAGTTGATAAGGCTGAGAAGAGAGGATTGATTATGGAGTGGAATATATTTGTGACTAAGGATGGGATGATAAATTCAAAATGGACTGTTTAGTTGGTTTGAAACAGAAACAAATAAAATTGCAAACACAAAAGAACTTTAGTTAGTTGGAAAGTGAGAAGTATAGTTGAAGTATAATGGCACAATCTAATTTATTTAAAAAAGATTTGTTTAAAAAAAGAAATGATGGGCAAATAAAGTAAAATAAGACACTAAAAAAAGCACAGGTATTGAGAATAAATATCATTTACTTATAGTTTGTGTAGAAAACAGTATGCTGAGAAGTTACGTGTGCTGTCATATCTAGGTGTATACATAATTCAGTTCAAATATGGTGTTATTAAATTTAGTTGTCATGATGTTCAATAACTTGACATCCAAAGGAGCATCATGATGAAATAACTATAAATTGATTGTTAAGTTGAGGAAGAATTAAAAATACAAATGGTTAAGATGGAAATCTGACGAAAATGAAGAGGACTGATATCCATTTTTAGGAGTGAAATTGCAGAAATAATGTATAATGTGCAAGTGACATTTTAGATGCAGTAAACATTAATGTTTTTAAATAGGAAGCATTTAATTACATTCCTTTCAAAGTTGCAACAAAAGGATACTGGAAGGAATTAGAAGAGAAAATAAATATTTGTAATGGAAATTAATATTATTAATGCAAGTTGAAGGAGGCCTTAAAGTTTTGGGTGCAACTGAAGTACAAAATAAGAAAAGGACGAAAGAAAGAAGATCTTTGTAGAGGGTCTTTGCTGTATACATTCATATTGGCTGAAATAATGACAAGTGTTTATGTCAAAGCTGTCATGTTAAAGATTTTTTGTAAGGTATACACTTAATATTCAATTAAATGATGAAATATAAATTCTAGGACCTTAACATTATATTCCACAAGGAAGTGGTGACTAAGAATAAAATGCCAGAAAGAAATCAAACATCCAAAGAGTATACAATACAATGAAGACCATAGAGGAATAAGCTGTCATTAATTATATTAACATCATTTGGTAGAAATCCACAAATAGGTACAACAGACAAGGTAAAGTAGATTTTGACAAAGAGCTCTATAGTCTATACTATTGAGCTACATATCAAAAAGTCCAAAAGTGATCTGTGGATGAAGCCAATGCCCAAAAAGAAAACAAAAGACATTCATTCAGTGTCTGTTGTACATAGTTCTTCATGCAGATGCTAGAGTATTAGTTGTCATGGCCATCTTGTACTCAGAAAATTCTTCCATGTGAGGGTCAAAGATAACTCTCGTAGCAGTTGAAAAGCTTGTCAATACAATTTCAGCTGACACATATGACAAGCAGATAAGCAACACAGGAAGTGAAGGCTAGGCAAAATGTCAAATTGATGATACACTCACTTCCATGAACAGTTTCAAGAGCAAAGAGGATAATAACTATTAGTGGATCCTTGTTGAGGTGATACTTGAACTCGTGAGCTGCAACCATGGCACTCTCTCCATACAAGTAGCACTTAATTTGCTCAAGCCTAGATATAGCATCTTAAAGTTAGACAAGAAACAATGCTTAAGCAATAAATGATATAAAAGTAAAAGAAGTCAGGTTACTGTGGATTTTGCACGGTTAGGATAAGCTGGTAAGTTAAGTCTGCAGCCTTCCAAACCAATTCTAAAGGATGAATTTGAATCAGCTTTCCATACACATCTATTGTAAAATATAAAGATCAATAATAAGATTAAGGTGTACGCGTGCAGGAAATGATGAAAAGATAATGTAAGGGGCTGATAAATTGCATAAATGAAAGGTTGAGGAAAAAAACTGATACTGCGAATAGAAGCAAAATGCATTGATAATAAAGGACAACCGAAGCATTGTCTCTCAAGTGTAAAGCTTCGCTTCAAGTATCCAATGTTAACAAACTTGAAGCAGTAATTTGGAAGTGCAGTACGACATTCCTCAATAGTGGTCCTGGAATGAAAACGAATTTGGTACTGATGGTGCACCTCATCTCCCCAATATGCAACATCAAAGTTAGTAATGAGATAACAGTTGCCCTCAGTTATCAAGTTGAGGAAACGTTCCACAAGGCGTTCTTGACTGATGACAGCGCGCATGCGATTCCCCTGAGATATGAAACAACATAAAAAAGGTTCCTGCAAGTGATGATACTGGAAAGAAAGCTCAAATGAATAGTGAACATAATGAAAAATGAAGAGACTTTAACATAAACCTTGTGGTCAATAAGGACAAAATCTAGGGAGCGAAGTCTCCTGAAGAAACCATGCCAGAAATGACCTGCGTATGGGTAGCTATGGACAAAGACACGAGCCACACGCACGCAAATTCTCCAGCCATCAATACCGGGACGTATGGCATCAAGAAATGAGTAACCAGGATTAGCCATTTAGCATTTAAAATGAAATGATGATATAACGATGAATGGATGTGATGAGCAGATATATTAGACGATATGAGAAATATATATAGAGAGGTGAGAGAAAGATAAAATGAATCCGACAAAAATTCGAGTGAAATTAATTGTCTGGGTCAGCTGAAGAGAAGGTTATAATGGGAAATGAAAATAAAACCGAGGCATATGAGACGGGAGAATGACAGTGAAGTGTAGAGAACAAAAATCATTATGCTGATCAATTAATCAGATGTTGACCTTGCTTTGGTTAACGTACAAGAGTTAGACGGCAATGACAAATGCTTTTCCAATGTTATTAATGTGATTAGAAAGAATGTCTACTAATGACAGTGGTGATCAGAAAATAGGCAAGAAGAAGCAGCGCGTAGCAATGAGTATCCCAAACAGTGGTGATATGGGAAAATTAATTTTACTGACAGATAGACAACTTCATTAAATGAAATAACTATTCATCTGAACAAAAATGAAGACAATTAAATTGAATCATTGAAATCGAGACTCCATAAATGTAAAATGAAAAATTAAAAACTCCATAAGTATTCAGCTAAACAAAAAGCAAGAAAAAAAAATTTAAAATAAAACACCTTGGTGGCCTTTGACGAAAATGACAGGCATTAAACAGTCCTAAAAAGAATGGAATACAAAATTGCCAAATAATAAAATTGTTTGATTCGCTTTATCTTGTATATCAATCCAAACAAAAGAATTGATAGTTTAGAAATAGTTAGAAAAACATTAAAAAAAAAGACATCTTGGTGGCCCTTGTCAATAATTATAACCGTCAGTGGGTATAACAAAAAATAAAAGATTTTAGTGACCCTTACCAATTAAAAATGTGATAATTATTTAATGTAAAAATTCTCTCAAAATGTGAAGAAAAAGTTTATCAGTAAGATGAACAAAAGGTCTACGTCAAAATTTGAAAAGACTATCTTGTTTAATTAAATATTTTGATAAAATATTTATTTTAAAAGCATATAAAAGTATACTAAATGCATTTGCCTAATATAATCATATAAAGACTTCTAGAAGTAAATGAGTATGACGCAAAATATTATACGTAAGGCATTTCATTAACTTCATATTGTATATTAAGGCACACAATTAAAGTGGTCATTAAAATTTAGATGAAAAATGAAATTAATGACACAGGAAAAATATGAAACTTGAAGACTGAAAATTAAGGTGAAAAAGGAGCAATTGAAGCGTTGCTTTGCAATGTTTGGGATAATTATATGCTGGACATGGGAGTAAATAAAAGACTAAAAAGCACAATATAGTAGAAGAAAGAGAAAAGTGAAACACTGCCACAACTTCTTCATATCAACACTAAATATTCCCACCATAAGAGAATCGGAATCGTCCACATAATATAAAAGAAACAGCATGGATAATTACAAAAGTGGAGCCAGAAAATAGAAGATGAGAAAATATTAGTTGACTATTGAAGTAGGACAACATAAGTCCTAAAGAAGATAACCAGTTCTTTTAATTCACATATCATGGGCCTAAAAACAAAAATAAACATAAAAAGAGGCCGATCATCATGGAGTTCATTTAGGAGAGTAAGCTTGGACAAGGGCAGCAATCTTCTGACCAGCTTCAACAGATTCAGGACTCCAAAAGACACGAGTAGCTGGAGAAAAGTTCCTTATGGCTTTAATCCCTGCATATTAAAGAGATTTCAAACATGCACTCAAGTTTTGTGACTTTGTCCATTAATGAAAAGGTTAATGGCACTACTGAAAATTGATCTTTAATAATAAAATTTGTCATCACGTTTGAGGGGAAAAAAAATGAAGCACTTGGTACTAATTAAGGAGGCATGTTTTCTTTATAATGAAAAAAAAATCATGAGGTATTAATTATATTTTTTTCAATATTATCCTTATTTAAAATTATTAAGAGTGAATGTAATATAAATTTAAAATTTTTTCATTTAAATATAGGTGAAAGTGAGAGTTTATTTTTTCACACAAAATTAATAACTTAACTACCTCTCCTTAATTTTGGTGAGATAAAGGTGGGAACCTGAAAATTAAAAGAGGCTTGAAAAATTATTTGGTCCTTGTTCTTATAAGATATTCTATGCGGTAAGGAAGTTGACTAAAAGATTAGGTTTGTTCTTCAAAAATATTCCTTGGGAGTTCTAATTAATGGAATCATTTCGCAGGAAAACACAACACTTCATTTTTGAGGTCCTATGGAGGTTAGATTTCATGATCAGATGGATTTAGATGAGATGTCCTACGGCATCATCAAATCGCCTCCATTGCCCAGAAAGCTTTCAAATTTCATGAGGGAGCAGAAGAAAAAACTGTTGAGGCTAGACAGAATAAGAGATGTTGTCAGCCTCTGGTTGAGTTATCCTACGAGAACAGTGCATGATAGCAAACTTAAGACTTGGATTCATCGACTTTCAAATGCTCATGATTCAGTAGCAGAAAAATACAGTCTAATCCAGGAGGACCCGCTTCATTATTTGGAAGGACTTGTGCCGATAGAAATGATGATGGAGATTGAGACAGAAGCAGGAGGTAGTTCCATGTTTGATCATAATAAGATACCAGATGCCATTCTCAATTTAGCTGCTGATCTTGCTATAAATCAATTGGTTCAAATCCTACTTTCTGGGGAAGATCATGCTCTCAACATTCACCGTGTCATGTTTTGTACCAGAAATAATCCTGAACGAAGAGAAGTTTTCAGAAAAATGAAAGTAGCTCTAAAGGATATGGAGAAAATGCCTCGTTTTAATGAAGTCATCCATGGAATCTTGTGGATTGATGTGTCATTATATAAAAGCCAAGGACAAAAGTAGAGGTCCTTGTTGGACCACATATATGTCAACAGCTTCAGCTTCTAAAGTCCAGGGAGACTATTCTCCCAAGTATGATCTACGAAAAATATGTAGTGATTTTGTTGGATGGGGATGGTCAGAAGACTATAGATCTGCGAAAAGTGAGTTTGCCTGCAGACACATGTATGCCAGTCATGGTGTTGGTCACAACTGAATTTCAAAAGCAGGCAAATGATGAAAAACAAGTGCAATGGATCTGACAATCAGAACAAAGGATCATTTGTTGCCATGAAAGTCTTTTGTCAAAATGTAGGCAAAAAGCTGGTTTTTTCATCCAGTGTCATCCAGAAAATTGCAATGCGTATAGTTCAAGAATGTGGTGGGATTTTTTGGCCACTGTCCTTGTGGCAAAGTCGTTGAAGAACGAGGAAGATGTCAAGCTTTGGAAACTTGCACTCCACAAGTTGCGTTTCCTTAACCCTGGTATATGCATTCAGGGGGTAAGCAAAGTTATGGTAACTACATTCATAAACTTCATCTGGAATGATATGAATCAAATGCTAAAGCATTGCCTAATGAGTTGCTTATTCATCCCAGATATCAAAACTGGGAAGTTCTCTGATGAATTAATGCATTGTTGGATTTCTCATCAGTTAACAGATGATCAAGAAGCTGTGCATAAGTTGAGAGAGCTTGTAGAACGCTTTATCTTACTAAACAATCAATTAAATGATAAGTATGTCAAGTTGCCAGAAGACATACATGCTATTTTGCATTCACTGAATACCATGACCCCTTGGTTCATGAAAAAATCTGGGTTGGGATTGACTGAGCCGCCAAATGATGAGCTCTGGCATAGTGTTGTACATATGGAACTTGCAAACAATAAACTGTCTGAGCTGCCTTTGTCACCAAACTGCCCTGAACTCAAAGTTTTATTGCTTCAGGGAAATGCTGATCTAACAAGAATTCCAAATATGTTTTTCTTTAAGATGCCCTTACTTTGTATCTTGGACTTATCTTACACTAGCGTACGAGAACTACCAGATTCTCTGTTTGAGTTGGAGCAGCTCATTGCACTATATATGAAAGGTTGTAAATGCTTCATGAAATTATCGCCAAAGATTGGGAAATTGAAGAAACTTGAAAAGCTTGATCTTGATGGAACTCAAATCACCCATATGCCAAAAGAGATGCAAGAGTTGACGAATCTTCAAAGCTTGTTCATTTGCTTCTATGAATATCGTGGCAAGAAAAACAAGCGATATACACAGTCAACAATTATTCCATCCGAGGTAATCTCAAAACTTAAGGGGCTGAACCATTTAAGTATTGATGTAAACCCTGATGATGAGCAGTGGTATGAGAATGTACGAGACATTCTTCCAGAAATATTGGGATTAGGGCATTTGCTGACTCTTAGCTTATATATCCCACATCTAGAACTTTTGAAGTTCATACCTGACAGTGTCTTTGAGGTTGATTTTAGATTTATTGTTGGTAGGCATATGCAAAGGATCATATCAAGCACACCATCCACATGTGAGGCAAAATTTAAAGAGAGTGGTTGTAGCTTGAAGTTTGTGAATGGTGATGGCGTTCCTTATGAAATTAAAAGGCTAGTTGGGCACAGCAAGGCCTTATTTCTGGACAGACATAAGACAATCCAGAATCTATCGGAATTTAAAATGATGAATTTAGAACAGTTGCGTGTATTTATTTTGGCAGAATGCAGAGAAATGCAAACAGTTGTTGATGCAAGACAATCAAATAGTGGTGATGATACTTTCTCACACTTGCTATATTTACACGTGTCGCACATGAGGAGTTTAAGAAGCATATGGGAAGGGCCGACGCCACCTCGCAGCTTTTTTGGTATGCTGAAGTCTTTAGTATTGCAAAATTGCCCTGAGTTAAAAATTGTCTTCACCATGGACTTTTTGGGAAATCTTTCACTTTTGAAGGAGGTTATCGTCAAGGATTGTCCCAAAGTAACCTCCTTGATAAGTGATGGATCATTTAGATGTAAAGGACAGATTTTCCTCCCTAAACTGAGCAAGATAATGCTTCTCCATCTTCCTGAGTTGATCACCATTTCCAATGGATATCACTTAGGTCTAAACTTGGAAAAAATGGCAATTTATGATTGCCCAAAGCTCCAAAGCCTTTCTAAGAAGGAACTGTCAAGCCAAAATCTGAAGCTCATTAAAGGAGAAACCAAGTGGTGTGACACACTGCAATGGAGCAAAGAAGAATGGGGAATATCATGCCGGCCATCCAAGTTTGATTGCATCTTTTCATTAATTGATAATCAGATTGACATAATGACTCAATTCGGTATAGATGATGATATTGATGATGGTGCAGGTAATTCTATGCTTTTATAATTTTAATTTTCTCGATGTGAATGTTATGATCTCTTTTACTTCCTTTAATAAGCTGACATTATACCTATAGCATTCCTATTTCCCTTAATTCCCTTGCCTTGTTCAATATATCACAACAGATAAGAGGCCATTACTCCCTTTATTTGAGCATCCGAAGCAAAATGCTGACAGAATCAGCGGGTATATATATGCAAAACTGAATTTTGTGTAACTCTATTCAGAAGCTTGAACCAAAAATGTGTATTTTTCCAATATGAATTCTTGCATGACAGAATTACTTTTTCAATGTCTAAAAGAATATCTGAAGGTGAAGAAACTTTAGATGATGGGTACAAATGGAGAACATGTGGCCGAAAAGAAATTCTTGGGTCCAAAAATGAAAGGTAGCACCACTTTAATTACCAGGAAAAAAATCACTTCAATAATCATGCATCACTCGGCTAACCCTTTGGGGTGTCAATGCACAGCGATTTCAACTGTGACAAAGGAGGTTGCTCTGCTGAAAAGCGACTCCAGAAATCTGAAGAAGACCCAACCCTTGTTGAAATCACTTACAAGGGATGTCACACTTGCACACAGGCTTCTAGTGTAACAAATTCGTCGATGAAAAATCAGGTTGACATTATGACTCAATATGGGATTGATGATGATGATATTGACAATGGTCCAGGTAATTCTATAGACTATATATATATATATATATATTTAATTTTAATTTTCTCAGTGTGAATGTCATAACCTCTTTTGTTAGATATTTTATTATATTTATATTTATAGAAATTTATTTAAATCTAATATCCTAGTTTAAAATATCATTAAGGATAATAAAATATCCTGAGTGCGGCTTGAATCAGCTGATTGAATTAATTTAGGGATTTAATCTCAATTATGATAAATAACAGGTGGGTTATAAATAGAAACTTATGGACTAGGTTAGCTTACGATTAATTCAGGAAACAGTTGTTACACTCAAGGAGGGTTCCCCTGCATGCTAGTCAAAATAATCCCTCTCGTATCTATTTTCTTCTGACTCTATTTTGTATTTTTTTTTAGTTATCATGAGACTAGGGGATTCTACTTCAAATCATGTAACAATGGCGAGAGGTAACCTTAAATCTTCCGCTGTAACTCTCTAGTTGTGAGAATTCCAATATATGTTTAACGCAGTTTCTCCACATCTTTTATTTCCTTTAATAAGATGGCATCATACCTATAACATCCCTGTTTTCCTTTGATTCTCTTACCTTGTTAAAATATATTACAACAGATAAGACACCATTACAACCTTTATTTGAGCACCCAAAGCAAAATACCGACAGACTCAGCAGGTATATGTGTGCATAATTGAATTTTCTGTTCCTCTATTCAGAAGCTTATTCAAAAAAATATGTATTTCTCTGACATGAATTATTGTATGACAGAATGACTTTTCAAGTGTCAAAAAGAATATCTGAAGGTGAAAATACTTTGGATGAATGGTACAATTCAGGAGGTGATGGACGAAAGATGAGAGACCTATGCAGTCAGAGAGGGTCATCATCATCAATGGAACCTTCATGTCAGGTGGACAGTTGTGAGACTGATCTCAGTGAGGCTAAGGGCTACCATCGCCGCCACAAGGTCTGTGAGTTCCATACCAAGGCTAGTTCTGTGCTAATTTCAGGCTTGCAACACAGGTTTTGCCAACAATGTAGCAGGTCGTTCACAAAACCCTAATTCTCTCTAGAGTTTCTTTGTGAATCTGAATTACTAGTTAGTATTTACATTTCTTTATTCTTTTTGTTATGAATGAGTACTTTTAAGTGTTAAGGCTACTGGGAATAGGAATCGAAGCTTTAACCAGTTATATATTTTTCAATTTAGCCATATTGAAGGCTAATCTTTTCAGTCAATTATGAGTTGGGAGTTCTGGTCGCAATTTTATTTCTTTGCTATCTTTAAGCAGCAGCTTAGTGGGAAAGATGAATAAGCTTTTTATTTATGAATTAATCGAATAGCGTTAATCATAAGCTGAGAATTCCCTTGCAAGGTTCAGAAACAGACAAGATGGTAAAATCTTTGGTACGAAGGATACCCTCCCACCCCCCCCCCCCCAAAAAAAAGGGAAAAAAAACCACTTTTTGAACCAACATTGGGTAGGATATTAATGCCGTCAAATTTAGTCTCGTTAAAAAAAAAAAAAAAAACCCACTTTTTGAACCAACATAGGGTAGGATATTAATGCTGTCAAATTTAGTCTCGTTATTGCTCTAAAGTTGACGAGGAGACTGGTTAATTGTGATATCACAAAAGTGTCATTTGTTATTCCTAATTAGGGTGCATGTACGTATCACATAGAGACACTCTATCTTTTCCTGTCATTTTTAATCCATCAATTTGAGCTGCACAGGTAAACCCTCTTTGTTCCTTAACTCTCTTACTACATGTCTAGAGAAGACGATTTTGAAGGAATGGGAAAGTGAAAGACCAATATCCTCACGGCCTTGAGATGAACGCTAGATGTGATGTTATTCAAATTCATTCATATTCATATGTGTACATAATTTGCCATCACTGGCTGCCTATTACTCTCCAAAATGTTTTTCAGGTTTCACGAGCTGGCAGAATTTGATGACGCTAGGAGGAGCTGTAGAAGGCGTTTGGCTGCACACAACACCAGGTGCCAAAAAAATGCATCTTAATTATATATCATGAAGAAGTATATCATCAATGAGAGATTGGATATAAATGAATGGCTTGCAGACTTATAACAAAATAGTTGTTTTTTCTAAATCCAATTCTTAAATAGCAGAAGATTGATACCAAGCCAATGGACAAAGAAGCCTGAGTCTTTTGATGAATATTGTTGGGACATTCCTGGAGCCAAATTTCCAAGGTATCACCACTTTAATTCTCCACGAATCACAATTTACTTCCCAATTATATATGTGCATGTTTTGTTGTATGCTACATGTTGTTTATAAGCAGAGAATATTTCCGATGCATTCACAGAAATTGTCATGGCTGTCTAGCTATTTTCTTTGGTAAATTTTATACATATATATAATATATATGCTTCTTTTGGCTTATTCTGTATGTGATTTATATGCAGAGAATATTTAAGATGTACTCCCAGAAAATATCAGGATTATCTACCTACCATACAACTGCAGAGAGATGGTGAGGAGCCTTCCCTTAACAGTATCGCCCATCGTGGTCACCACACTTGCACACAAGGCTCCTGTTTAACAGATTCATCCAAGAATAATCAGGTTGAGTTAATGACTCAATTTGGGGTAGATGATGATGATACTTGCTATCATCCAGGTAATCCTATATCTATTTTTGATTTTAATATAGATTGTTATTTCAGTGTGAATGTCATAACCTCTTTTTCTTCCTTTTAGAAGCTAAAATTATAGCAATAGCACAACGATTTCCCTTGATTCTTTCACATGGTTAAAATCTACAGCGTTGCAGCCTTCTAGTATGAGGATCGTCGAGGAGTAAAAGCACATTGCTATCAGAAACAGCAGGTATGTAAGCATAACTATATTCCACCTACCTCTGTCTATATATAAGTTTATCCCAAAAAAAAATTTGCGTCTACTGTTCCGAAGAAAATGTGTTTACTTGTAAGCTGAATCGTATTTAAACTATCTCGGGAATCACTTACAGGAGAAGTGACCCTTGCACAAGAGCCTCCAGTGTACCAGATTCTACTCTCACTCTCGTTGGAAAGGAGAGGACCAAGTCAGCCTCCAAGGCAGATCTTGAGTCATTGTCTTCTTTGGACGACTCTGCTTTGTCGAAATGTGACAAGCACAGGTCAATATATTTCATCGCTCCAGAACTGGCATGAGTTTCTATAACTAGTTTTCTAGCATAAAAATAAAGCCAATATACGAGTTTCATAAGTATTATCAGCGAATGTTACAAGAAATTCATCCAATAAAGCAGAATTGTTGGGGTTATGTAGGGAAATGAATCGCATTGAAATATGTAAGAAGATTTTACAATTTCAGTGCAAGCATTCTTGTGATTATATTTCCAGTGGGTGGAGGACAAGATTCTGAATATGGAGCTTCTGAGTTGTCCATCTTAGTAGAAATCATGCTTGTAAATCAATTTCAAATGGAAAAATAAAAGGGAGCCAGCAAAGAAAATCTGGGAATTCAAATGCTTTAATTAAAATCTCGTAAGGAAAATGAAGACTAAGGAGTGATCATACCTGGTTTGAATCAGAGATGAATAGATGAAGTCCACCGTTTTGAGATAGATAGAGCACTTCTGAGAGATCACAAACAAACTCCTGTAGATCAAGAAAAAAGGAGAAGCATCAACTTGGGTCAACGCCCGAATCAAGGAAGTCAGCCTCAGCACTCTATAATCTTGCGGGCACGAAACGCTGCCGTATCGGGTAAGGGAAAACACAATGAAAGTCGAAAACATTAGGGCTAAACGCTAAGGGTTTGTTTAAATTTTAATTGAGTATAATTAATTATAAAAAATTAATTAATATAATTATTTTAAATATAATTAATTATGTTATGAGGTATATAATTGATTTATAAAATTAATTTTAATCACAATTGAAAAGTAAAATTAAAAATAAGTAAAATTATGGTTTTGTAAAAATATATCTAAACATTCTTAGTACATGTTAAAATTAATTATGAATCAAAAATCATGTTTTTTAAAAAAATATCCAAACAATTATTATACATATCAAAATAAATTATGAACCCAAAACTCTAGTTTTTTTAAAAATATCCAAACACTTCTATACATGTCAAATCAATTATAAACCTGAAATTACAGTTATCTTATAAGCTATTATTAACTACTTTTTCATTTATATTTTCAATTATACTTTTCTAAAAATTTATCCAAAAATCATATCAATTATTTTACAAATAATATTTTTTGGTTCAAAATTAATATTCACATATATAGAGGTGTTTCGATATTTTTAAAAAAAAATTATGATTTTAAGTTCATAATTAATTTTAGTATGTATGATGGGTATTTGGATTATTTAAAAAAATATGATTTTAGATTTATAATTAATTATGACATATAATATGAGTGTTTGAATATATTTTTATAAAATCATGATTTTAATTTCAAAAATTAATTCTAAATATTATCCAAACAAGCACTTGCAGTTTGGATTTGGGTTTCGGACAACTTTGGATTTGGATTTCGGACTCCGAAAGCCTTTTACCTTCTCCGTGGAGGAAGAAATGGTGGTGAAATTTTAATAAGTTCTATTTTTAAAAAAAATAAAGAAGTATGGTTTATAGCCATTTCTTCATTTGTTTAATTAATTATGTCATAATTAAAGGCATTTCAATTATTCAAAGGTTTGAAATTGAGGTTAATATATTTATGAAGCCTACAATTGTCATTATTTCTTACAACGAAGCTTCACTCGAATTTAGAATTAAACTTAGATTGATTTCTTTTTTTTTTTTTTTGCCAGAAAGAATTAGTTTCACCAGAGTAGATTCGGTTAGATGGATGGGGACTCAAGTGCTTGAAGTTGACTGAAGAGGGCAGATGTATGAATGACTCCGTGCCCATCCTGTTATCTACATTTCTCTTGTTTTTCCTCACTTTCTCTTATTTTTCCTCGTCCATATTTCATTTATGAGTTATGACTTCTCGCTTTGCATTTCTCAAACAATAAAAATAAAAAAAAATTAAATATATAATTCACAAAATTAGATGTCATTTATATCTTTGACTTGTCCCCCACCTCTTTTTTGGCTTGTTGACTTAATTAGATGTCATTCAGTGTAGATGGGAAAACAAAATCAACGGTTAATGAGTAAATTAATTCTGAAGTTATGTTTAAAAAATATTATAGACTCTAAACTCTTAAAATATGTAAAATAAATTATAAATTTTTAAATTCATGATAAATTAAATTTTACTATTAACTCATTATTAACGTTGTTATTATTCATTCAATGAGGCCCAATCAAAATCTAATATGATAGTCCCTTATTGATGTTCATTTTTAATTAATGCCAAAAACTTTAAACTATTGCACAAATAGCATCTTGGTCTCTGAACGTTGAAATTCAAAGCACATTATCCTCATAATTTATGTGTAGAATGTTGACTATTATGTATATCAAATTAACCTCAACATCATCAACCTTGATGAATGTATCATTCGCCGCAGCAAATGACCCATAATTTTATAAAATGATATTTTTTGCAATGTTTTTCAAACAATTGATATCTCATACTTTCATATATTCTATAACTCTAATTTAGTCTTATTTTAAATAATATTTATTTATTTAATGGTAAAAAATTAAGATCCCATTTGAAAAAAAAGTTTAAGATTTTAATTAACTAGTTAATTTGAGTTTGAAATCCGTTGATAAAATTATCAGCTTTCACATCTATTATCTGTAAAATCCTCTAATACTTAAATTTTTTTTTCAAATGGGATCCCAAGTTTTCACCATTAAATAAATAAATATTATTTAAAATGAGACTAAATCAAAATTATAGAGTATATAAAAACATGAGACACTAATCATTTGGAAAACATTACAAAAAAAGGGGTAAAAAAATGTCATTTCACAAAATTATAGGTCGTTTGCCGCAGTCATTTAATGCAGCAAACCACATTGAGGCTAATTTAATTTACATAATAGTCAACACTCTATGCATAAACAGTGGGAGTAATTTTCTTTGAATTTCAAAGTTTAGGGTCTGATGCTACTCGGATAATAGTTTAAGATCTGTAGTGCTAATTAAAAATAACACATCAATAAGGGATTGTCATATTAGCATTTTGACTAGGCCCCTCTAAGCAAACAACAACGATGTTCATGGTGAGATAATAGTGTGATTTTATTTGTTATGAATTTAAAAGTTTAAAGTCCTTTTTACACATTTTAAGAGTTAAAAGTCTAGGGTTCTTTTCATGCAATATTTTGAGGTCCATTTTACTCATTAATGTTGAAATATTTATAAATATTTATGGATTTACATTAATTAATTAGCCCCACTAAATTGGTCTTTATGATCTTACATGAATCATGATAGGTAGACCATACAAGTGAGCCCAATGGACAAAGACCTAACTTACAACCCTCTAGCCATCAGTTATTTACTATCTCTTAACCAACTGGGTCAAAGATAATGAGAGATAATTAATTCATTAATTTATTAAAGCAGTTTGCTGATCTAATCTATATAAGTCAATCGGTCAATAACTAAAATATGATACTTTTTTTCACTCTATCCATTATCTCTGAATTCTCTGTAAATTATAGGAGTCTAGTAGGTTGTATGTCTATATATACTCAAGGTAATTAAGGTATCACAATCAGCCATGAATTCTTTAGGCACGCACGTCACTTTGCTTGAATTTTATTTGATTTATATGAATTGAGATACTAAAATTAACATGTGGCATCAGAGTTAGGTTTAAATTATTCGATTTCCAGTGTCTCAATTATTTTATGGATTATAATTTGTTGATTTCTCATCTTCTATTGAATCTTTTATTTAGTGAATATAGAATATTATATGCTGGCATTTGGTTTTATTATTAATGGATTTACAAGGATGAAATCAAGGAATGTTTTGATTTTCATGTTTTGAAGCCAAGTCCTTTGTGAATCACAACTAACTAAATGAATATTATAAACATTAGACATTGACTTTAAGGCAATGAATACTATAATCATATGACAGTGATGTGATTTGAGTGTTTTGTTGCCTATGTCATTACCATATGAGCTGGAAAATGCAAGTGAGTTATCGAAATTGCTGTTGAGATTCGCTGGTTCACGACGTCACTGTGGGTATTAGCCTCTCAAAATCCTTGTTCACAACGATGGACTCCACCATCAAGTTGACAGACAATGGTTGCAGCATTTGTCTGACTATTGGTGTTAGGTTACTGAGGCTGCCACTGCCAAATCACAGGAAACATGACTTCAGACACATTGAAGATGGCTACCATCATTGTCGAAGGTGGTTGCTATGGCCGCTTATTTGCCACTTCTGAGTTGTCAAAAAGTGGCTTCCGCACACCAGAGTTTAGCCGCTAAAAGTGTCAAGTTCACGGTTTCCGTCTTCCAACAAACTGAGTCACACAAGCCATCTAGATCGGGTTTTAGGGAGCCAGATGGTGAAGGAGGTGAAGCCTTGGGTTTTGGGCTTTAAGCCTTTTGGGCTTTAAGCCTTTTGGGCCTAGAATGTTTTATTGACGAACATTAAAAAAAACTTAGTTTTTGTAAATTGTAGAGAACTCCCCAATTCTTTATTCACTGGCAACGCCTAGAATTTCAAGAAATTGTTTACCTAAGGAAAGTTTAGGAAATTACAATTTCATCCCTAAAACTTCAAAAAAAAAGGATTTTCACCCCGAATCTCTTCTAGAATTACTATTTTGCCCTCAAAGACTTCTAGAAATTTTATTAATGTCCCAACTTTATCCCTAATTCCTAATAGACCCAAAGGATTCATGAAATTATTTTAGTTTGTCCAAACGGTCATAAAGCCTTATAATTTATCATGATTTGGATCTTACTACATTGACAATGAATAAACTTCATAGGTGTGACATTGTTAATATAATATTGGGGTTTGGACTTTTGAGGATAGATTTACAACACTTATAATATATTAGATATTTGTTATACCCCATAGGTATGAAAATATTTAAAATATTTTTTTAGGTATGAACTTTTGTGTAAGTCAAATCTATGTGGTATGAGGGCCTTCTTGATGTATGATAATAGTTGCATAACTGAAATTCGCTTGTTAAAAATTCTGTACTATAATTATGTTATGCATGCTTAATTTATTTTTTATATTCTGTTTTATGATTTCAATTTTTGTATTTTGAGCAACTATCTTTTTATTGAGGCCCTTTATGGGACTTCTTAGTGTATGTCAATAGTTACATAATTAAAATTCGCTTATTAGGAACTCTATACTGTAATTATGTTATGCATACATAATTATTATTTCTCATATTCTATTTTGTGATTTTAATTTCTATTTTGAGTAACTATTTTTTTGTACAGGCTCTTTATGGGACTCATTATGATCATTTATGAGAGTTCTTAAGTATGTACGTTATTACTTTGAAAATTAGTTGGCTCTAAGAGAACTCAAACCAAAGGATCTCTCTTGACAGTCAATGTTTTTGATGAGGCCTATCATAAATAGTTGTATAAGTCTAATCAAATCTGTTTGACAATGGCTAAATTCACCATTAAGGAAAAGAATTAGGACCACATTTTTGGTGAGATATATTATGTGATGCTTGATAGCTTAGCACTCAATTATAATGAGACATTTAGTGTTAATGGGTTATATCTTGAATTTGCATGGGGTTGACTTAGGAGTATTCCTGGTCGATAAAATTCTTAACATCTTCTTACTTCACGTAAGAAAAGGGAGAGATTGAAGGATCATATAATATTAATAATAGCCTATAATAACTTCTAATGTGAGGGGTGAAGTGTTTCAAGTTTGAAACAACTTTGAAAGCTAAGGCTCATTTAAGTGGAGTTGCTAAACTATCGTCCTTTTATGAACTTATACAATTCTAAACTTATAATGAGCTCTTGATACTTCGAGCATGTAAAATCCATTATATTGTAAGCATTGTATATAATGTTCTATCATTAGTAATTTAGCTTCACTAGAGGGATGGATAAATTACAAATATTTAGAATTTTCATTTCCATCCACATGCTCAAGGCATTTACAGATAAATTAATGGTATAACTTTTTATGATATTGCAAGAGTTATTTACACTTGGTGATTGTGTGCTCACCTATAGTAGGTCAAATTATGATAGTTTATTATTTGAAATTATATTTCAAGATATTATGTTGATAATGAATTTTACCTTATAAGTATGTCCTTGTCAATATAATTTGTGTTTAAAATTTTGAAATTATCTCTAAATATCATATTAATAAAGGACGTTGTCAATACAACAAAGATTAATATTGTTGATAATTGGGCATTTATTTTGGCAAGTTTGTAAATAAAAGTTTTAATGTTTTGATATTTCTTATATCCTATAGGTATGGTGACATTAAATACATTTTGTTATAATCATTTTGACAAAGTTTTTAATTCATATTTAAATTGGATGCTAATAATTTAGTGTCCAAAATAATATAAGATATATTATTTTTATTAAGTTGGAAATCATAAGTGAGATCTTCAGTTGAAAAAGTTTAATCTCAAAATCTATTAAGGGATTCTTTGTTTATCGTTACATAGGATCAAGAAGGTGCTGATTTTGTTACTCACTATTATAACATCTTGATTTTTAGATAATAAAGAAATTATGAAATTTAGGTTTTATTGAGGATAAAAAATAATAATAATAAGAATTTATATTATTTGATGTTAATTGAAAATAATAATATAATTAGGCATTTAATAGTGAATTAAAAATTTATGTTTAAAATAACATAAAAAATATTTAGTTAAGATATAATTTTAAGATTTAGAGAGAGAGTGTGTGTGTGAGAGAGAGAGAGACAAAAACAAGGAGGTAGAAGAAACAAAAAGAAAGAGAGAGAGAGAGAAAGAGCTTGTTTTTAGATCTCACGTTAGTTAGATGTGGGAAGAAAAAGTGCCCCCTCATGTATAAAGAGAAGCACATGCATCACTTGAGGCAAAAAGGGGCATTGAATAATTTGTGAAATTTGTAACTAATGATCCAAAGATTTAAATAATTAAATTCAAATCTATAGTTTTTTTAATAATATAATTGTGAGACCCACAATTTTATTTTTATATTATTTTTTTCCTATCTCTCTCTCCCTATCACGTTGCTCTACCTTCTATGCAAAGGAATTTATTTTCTTTTCTTCAAGTGTGCTCCAACTTTCTTGTTTAGATTAACATTTAAAAAATTATTTAGTTACAAAATTAATTTTGTACTTATTTCTTAAATAATATTAGCTTTCTAATGATATGATTATTTTGTAGAGTAGAGCAAATATTTTGATTAAAATTTTTCTATAGGATAGTTAATCTGATGATATGATGGATTAAAAATACAGGTTAAAATTTTAGGGATATAATAAATATTATAGAATATTTTCTTGAGGTTAAAACTCATGTTTAAGAACTTTTGAGTTAGACTCTAGATTTATATGGTTGAATTTATGTTAAATTTGAGATGTAGAGCTGAACCTCTAATTATTAAATATTTATTTAAGTATGAATATGTATTTCTAAGGCTATAGAATTGTGACTTGAGGCTTCAGGGTAATTCTAAAATTTTAATTTATTTTTGGATGAATTTTTTAAAATATAAAAAGATGAAATCGTGGTACTGAAAGTGATTTAAGGCTTAAATATAGTTTATTAGGGTATGATAATTTTATAAAAAGAATTTAGAAAGTTAAATGAGGCATAAATTTTAAATTAGTATTAATATGGATCTTAGGTTTAAGACTTTCTAACTCTTTAAATTAAAGTTATTTATTAATTTTAATATAAAATTAATATATAGTATTATGAAATAATTATGTAGATTGTATTAATAAAGAAAGTAGTGAAAGAAGAGTTGTGAAGGGAAACTTGTTGTTTAAGACACAAGGTAACTATTATTAATATGTTGTGATGGGTGTGTATATGATTGGTTATGTGTTGTTTTGTTGTTTGAAAAAATTATGAATTATGAATTATTAAAAATAAATACTGTTACATGCTTATTTGAAATTATTGTCAAGTGGGTTAAAAATTTATTTTTGTTTATCATGATGAGATATTATTATTCGGTTATATTCTTATTTGGA
The DNA here is from genome assembly GCF_029017545.1 of Prosopis cineraria. Lineage (NCBI taxonomy): Eukaryota > Viridiplantae > Streptophyta > Magnoliopsida > Fabales > Fabaceae > Prosopis > Prosopis cineraria. The sequence goes on along the minus strand of NW_026555342.1, from coordinate 4,671,619 downwards.
TATTTAAATGATGTATGACTTGTCAGGGTATTTTAATATATGATATTATTAGAAATTTCTATCTGGTTAATTATTACTATATGGTAAGCCCTTATTGGACCCAATGAGTGTTGTGTAGCTTGGTTCAACTCACCTTTGGCTGGGTGTTTTGGCGTCTAGGCATGACGAAAGGAGGATATAAGGTGTAGTCATGTAATTAAATACTTGTTTGGTTTGTTTAAAAATATTGTTCGGTTAAATATTTTTGTATACTTAATAATCGCATGATTAGTTACATCCATATGTATTATTACATATTAGTTTTTAGTTGCTGAAACTTTTAAGTCTCATTTCTTGTGGTTAATATTTTTACAGGAGCAAGTTCGGCCGAGAAAGCACTAGAGGCGTAACTTTGATGTATGAGACACCATTTTTTAACATTGCCTCTTATTTTGGATCATGCAATGTATCTAGTGCAAACTTAAGACATATCTTATTTTGTGGAGTATATAAACTCTAATATTTTTTGTTAACTACATTTATATGACCAAGAGGATCATATTTATCCCTCTTGATTTTTGAACTGATTTGCATATCATGTCATGGGGATCCTGTCTGTCCCTCACGATTCTAATTACTTTTTGGTTCACATAATAATATTAAAAAAATTATATTTAGGAATTGTTTGGGATTTTGCCACCTTAAGATAGGATTGTATACCAAATGTTGATTTAAAAATTATTATTTTCTTTAATATGAATTGTTTTACATTGTTTTCCATTAGGTAAAATTTTATTTTCAATTATCATGATAAAGCTTATTTATTATGTTAAATTCTTTCTACTATGGTAGGCTATTGGTAAAATATTTTATTTTATATGATAAACTCTTTTCTACCATAATAGAGTTTTGAAAAGAAGTTTAGTTATTTATTATCATGGTAGAAATTTTTCTACCATGATAAGGGTTCGATGATGTAAAAATAATTTATTGAACTAATAATTTATGAAAAATCGGTTTGAAAATTTTAGGGTGTTACAACTATCAAGTTAATCAAATTTAAATTTTACTTTCAAATAAATAGTAAGAGTTATAGACCTAAACTACTAGCCTACTTGTTAAAAGCATTACCTTTACCTAAGCATGTTTATTGATCAACTTGATTTGATAAGGATGAGACTGTCAGAAATCCATTTGTTAAAATAAAACAATCTATGATATATACTAAGCAGTCAATTTTATTCAAATGTTCTCACAGAGTTGTTATGCTTGTAATACTTAGTTGAAAGTAATCATTCATGATTATCTCAAACAAATAGAGACTTGAGGAATGGAATTAAAATACTTTAATAAGATGGTTTTGTAGAATTTAGTTAAGAACATTTAACTTGTAACTTTCTAAAACCATCTTTAAGAATAAGCAAGTCTTCAGGTAGTGATATCTGAAGTTTGATAAGGCTACTAGCTCTCTTTAATGTTACCTAGAATACTTCATATTTGTGTATATTTGTTAAGTGTTAGAAAAAAAAAGCAATCTTTTACTTCTTATGCTCCATGCTAATAGCCAATTACTAGCCAGTGATCAAGTAAATGAGATAATGTTCTTGTGGTCGTGCTACCTTGATAGAAAATTTTCTATCTGACATGTTTATTCAAGAATTAATATCCACTTTAATATGTCTAACTACAACATTGATTTGTCTCAAGCAACCTATTTTAATTGAATATTTAGAAATCTAATGCACACTCCTAGTTTGATTCCTATTTAAGGGGTGTAAGGTTACTTAAGTTTTCATATCTTCAAAATTAATGTTGAGGAGGACCATTTTAAAATTTTCATATAAAGAATTTTGTACGCTTCTACCATGAATGAATTTGATGATGCTAAAATATGTGTTGGTCTTTGATTTAGATTTTGCTTCGCATACCCCTTGGTAAATACTTGCGAAATCCTAGCAAGTAAATACTAAATCATTTTGAAAAATTCTTATATACCGAAAGATACATGACACCTAATGTTGGTTGTTTAAAATTTGATCCTCTTTTAAATTTGTGACTATAAGGATTTAGAATGTACATCCTATGTATTCCATAATACATAGAAGAGCTATCTTGTTAACAAAATTGAGTGTATTAATAGACACTCGTAGCTATCTCAATTTAGGATGCAGAATGTAGAATATATATAGCACTTGTTGTAAAGCCTTTCATTAGGTTATATAGTTGAGGAAATTATTATTATTGGACATGTATTTTATTGTTTCCTCTAACTATGAATACAATATTTTGTCTAGTTGAACTTCTCTCATAGATTTTGTTAGAGAAGGTTATAAACACTCAAACATATATGGTCTATATCTATGATGAATACATACTTATGCATTTATATGATCAAAGGTTCACCCATGTGAGTTTTATTAATTTTTTGATATAGCCTTCATTTAGTGATAGTCTAAATTGTGTCCTTTTTAAAGGACATTTGATGGTTTAAGGCCATATTTGCTATTATGCTTAATTTTTTTTGTTTTAGAAACAATAAGATATTTTGTATCATTTGTTTTTCTATAAGATTCAATGATTCATGTTTATGCATCTTATATCACTTGTTTCCTTATGGGATTCAATGATTTTATATTGTTTCTCTACTAAGTTTCAATCTTAGTTCAGAGATGTTGCGGTGTTTTTTATCATTTGTCTCCCTATAGGATTCAATTATTTGTGTTACAGCACCTTATGTCACTCGTTTCTCTATACAATTAAGTGACTTTGTGTTGTCTCTTTACTGAATTATGGTCATAAGACATACTCTATGTTTAGTTCAGTTAAATGTGTTTAAATCATTTGCATCCCTATAGGATGCAATGATTCTATTGTGGTATGCCATACATGTCATTTGTTATCTCATAGGAATCAGTAATTTTATATTGTTATCTTACTGAATTGTGTTTGGAATAAAAATTTTATATTTTATTCTATTCAAATTATGAGACATTATATCACTTGTTTCCTCATAGGATCCAGTAATTTTGTAAAGTTTCATTTTAAACTTTGTTTGTAGCTTTTTTTATGCAACTTGCTTAATTAATGCAATCCAAGTGAGAGATTGTTGGAATATTTATAAATATTTATGAATTTGCATTAATTAATTAGCCCAAATAAATTGTTCTTTATCATCTTGTGTGGACCATGATAGGTGAACCACATAAATGAGCCAAATAGGTAGAGGCTTAACCTATAACTTTATAGCCGTCAGTTATTCCCTATCTCTTAACTGACTGGTCAAGGATAATGTGAGATGATTAATTCATTAATTTATTAAAGAGACTTGCTGATCTGGTTCATATAAATCAATCAGTCAATAACCAAAATACAATACTTTTTTTTTACTCTTTCTATTATCTCTGAACTCTCTGTAAATTATGAGGGTCTAGTGAGTTGTGTGTCTGCCTTTGCTCTAAATAATCGAGGTACCATGATCAATTATGAAATCTTGAAGTATGCATGTCACTTTATTTAAATCTTATTTGATTATATGAATTAAAATACTAATGTTAACGCTAACCCAAAAAATCAACTGTTTAGATCTTACTTTTTAAACTATTGTCTCCCAAGAACTTAGGATTCAATTTAAAAACAAAGGTAGATATATAACTTATGCATGCAAAGTACAGGCTTAAGAAGTAAGAATTCTTTTGGGTAAAAATGATGGCTATTTCGAGGGAATTTTAATCATTCAGCCGAACAATATAAATTTGTCAAGAATTACTTGTCTTCCATACAGTATGCGTGTGTGTGTGTTCTACTTCAAATGGGAAGAACCTGCTGAACTCTCTTAGCCAAAATCTCTTATAAAAGATGAGACAGGGTCATTTTTTAAAAATAAATATTAATATGAATCATAGGTATAAGATAATACGTAGAATGTATTGTTAATAAGTTTCGTTAATAACTTAACAAGCATGCATCAATGAAATAATGAGTTAAATTACGATTTTCACAAACTCATTTTATATTTTATATAACAAATTCATTTATGCTGCGTTTGAATGTATGAGAATTTAAATTTAAATTTAAACCAAATCCCATAATTAGATACGTAAAAGTCGATGGATCTGAAGTTGATCTAAAACCAAATCCATACTTTATTATAGTTTTTTAATAATTTCAAAATTTCTCTAAATTTTAGTTATTTAAAATTTTAACTATTTCAACATTCTTGTTTTCTTTATATTTTCATTATTACTGCCCCTGTTACTTTCATCTCTCATCCTTGACTTTCATCAATTGAAAAATATTAGTAAGCTCATAACTTTTAATCTCTATTTTACTTTAAAATTTTTTTCATTACATAAATAAACTAGATTTTATACTCATGCGATGTATGAGAATATTAATCCAAAATTTGTATATTAATCCTCAGATTTTATATAAGCTTACTTCTCAATGTTTTATAAATTGATTTCATTAAAACCTCCCATCTCCTCCAATTTTTTTTTTCAGAACAAGTATAGTAAAAACTAATTAATTTAAATATTGAGTAAATAATAATTTGATAATTTTATCATGTATTTATGTCTAAAAAAATATGAAATAGAATTGTTCAAGTAGTTAAAAAATAAATAATTATAATAATGAAAAATAAGTATAGTTTTCCAAGTATAAGTAATTTTATAATTTAATTATAAAGAATTATATTTTTTTATGGGTTGAATGGTAAAATGGCCCTTGAATTGTAAGTCATGAACACTTGGAACCCTGAACTTTTTTTGGTATAATATTGCCCCTTCAATCAATAAATGTTAACTTTGACCTTTAGTTAATTAAAAATTTACAAAAAAGGATTGAAAACATTTTCTTGATCTTTTTCTATAAATTTTTTGGGTTTAGAGTCTTTTTCCATAATTTTGATATTTTTTCTATAATTTTTTAATTAATTAATTATTAAAGTTAACTTTTATTAACGATAAGTGTGACATTATATATTTTTTATAATTAAATAAAAATATTGGATAAAAAATGAATTTAGAATTCAAATCCAAACACTTGTTGACCTTTAATTTAAGGATGAAATTACCCTTTAATCCTTTTTTTCTTATTTTTAGGCAATGCACAAGGAATTTTTACCAATTACATTATAGAAATATAAAATAAATTAATTTATAAAAAATATAAGTGACAATTTGTTTTATTTTTGAATTTGAGTTCTCAGTTACATTCAATATAAATAATTTTTTATTTTGATCTATAAAGTAGATTTTGTTTTACAGTTTGTTCCTCATATTTTCTAAACAACTTATTGCCTTAGATTTTTTTTACTCCGTGCATATTAATAAGATAAATAATAATTTGTTCTATTTTTATACAAATTATATTTGAATATCTTATCAAGTGTACATTAAAAATATAAAGAATAATTTTTTAAAAAAATGTGTAATCTCCACGTAAATTATTCTAAAATATTTTACATCCCATGTACCTTATATATTTATAAAAAAAAACTAATGTCGTATTTTAAATTTAAAAAATGATTACCTCATAATTTGCATACTTACGTATTTTATTAAAAAAAAGTTATAAGATAGATTTAAAATTTGGTAAATTAAAAAAAGTTAGAGTGACACTAAAGTACTAAAGGGACAATTTTAAAGAAAGTCCTAACAATTTTAAAAATATAAGAAAGTCCCATTTGGTAAATATAAGAAGATGATTGCTATTAAACATCATATTTTAAATTTAAAATTTAAATTTAAATCCATCAATCTAAACATTACCTTAAGATTTTTAATAATTTCATTTGATTTTATGTAATAATTCTCTTGTACATTTTCAAATATCTCATTTTGCATATGAGCCAGTAAATTAACAAGATAAAGTTCATAAAATAACAAGCAGAGTTAGTCTTTTAACTAATCATTTTTATGTTACAAATTAAAGGAAATTAATAATAAGCCGGCCATGTGAACATATTATTTCCTAACATTTAATTGTTAATTTATAAAGAGAATCTTATTAAATACATGAATTTTCAAGCATTTTAATTTGCAAGTGACACTGGCAAATTAACAAATGGAATCTGATAAAATGACCAATTTGAGTTAAGACTTTAACAAGTTATGTTCATTATATATATATGTATATAATTTTTTGTGCCATATGATTAATAAGTGGCTTGTGATCAATATTATTTTAGCAAGCTAAGAGTTCATGTGTTCAAATCATCCTTACTTATCTTGGAGGATGTATTCTTCGGCCACAGTGGCAGAGATATGATCATTAGAGCCCTATGGTCATTTTTAAAAGTAAATGAAGGATATTTTAATAATTTTTTATTAAAATATAATTTTAATTTAGTCCCTTCATCCCATTGCGGAGTTTTAGAATTTATTGGGCTTGATTTTAAAGCAAGTTAACATTGTGACACTTCACTGAAACTTAATTCACTTTATATATATATATATATATTAATTATAATTATAAGCTATTTATTTAATTAATTTGTCATTGGTCAATTTAACCCATTGGATCATAAAAATCGAGATCCGATCTAGTGGCATTTTCAATTTTACATCCCGTTCATCTTTTGAAACTTTGTGAGAGAGAGAGAATATGTTTGTTAAAATGTAACATATGAAACACGAAGATATTTAAAGCGAACATTGTTTTTGGCCAACACATTTTAGAGTTTGGATAAAGGATTTAAGACTGGTTTGAATTTCAGTTAGGTATAATTGATTATAAAAATAATTGATTAAATGGTTGATTTTAATTATATTTAATTAAGTTATAACGTAATCTATTTGGATATTATTTTTTTAAAATTAATTTTAACATAATTGAATGTATTTGAATAATTTAGTTAGAATTAATTTTAGCAGTATAAATTATCATAAAGGTCATTGCTTTTCAAAATTAAATTATTGATAAATTTAAATCTAATAGTATTAAATTTGTTAAATTTTATTTAAAAAGTAAAATATATTATTTAAATTATATATCTGATTAATTATAAAAAATAGATTATATTAGTATTAACAATTTAATTCACATAAATAAATAGCTCAATATTTCTTAGTTCAAATAAATTTAATAAAAAAAAGATTTAATTCTTAAATAAAAAACATCAATTTTATAATAAGTAATAAAGATAATAATATACAAATTGATCTTTAATGATATTATGAATATGAGTCATATCTGATAAAAATATTAAGCACTGTCTTAAAATTTTGGTAACATGAAAAACACAAGAATGAAATAGATTTTGTGCTATAATTTTTTATTGGGCTTTTTTGTAATTTTGGCACACGCTTTTTGATCAGATTTTCTTGGACCTTTATTGTAAATTTTGCTTTTCTTATTCCCACGCATTCGAACGAACGCCGAAGCTGACAGATATGTTGCTGTTTGGGTAATTTGCCTTTAAAAATCGATTTACTCCCGAAAAAAAAAAAAAAGGATTCTGTGACAAACCAAACAAGCACTTAGATTGAGTAGCCTAGATCCATTCATTTAATGAGCAAACTAATTACTGTCATTTGCTTTTATTAATATTTAAAAATTATTAAGATGTATTCATCTTAAAAAATTAAACAACCTACATAATTAGAATACTCCTCACATACATTGTCTCCTCTAAAAATTTAAGATTTGATATTTTCTGAGCATCATATGACAAAATCTTTAATAACCATTCAGTTAAGTCAAATACTACCTCCGTCCTAAATTATAAAATACTTTTGGAAGAAATTTAACATTTCAAAATATAAGATACTTTGAAAAGATTAATGTTTTATTAAATATGCTTATTTCAATATTACCATTTCCTTTTTTCTCTCTCTATTTAATTTATATCTCTATCTCTTTTTAATATATTAAATGAAGGGTATTATATCTTTGTTTTGAAAGAATAAAACTGTTAAATATATTTAATAATATTTATTAATATGTGAGATTTATTTAAAAGCGTCTTGTAATTTGGAAATACTCATTGAATAATTAGATTTAAACTATTCATCCAGATTCAAGATGGTATACTCCACAATGATTATAATTTATTTGTTCTATATTTAATCATTAGCCAGCTATCCTAATCTCGAATTTGATGAAAACTGCTGGCGTTCATGAACTCAAAGTCAACGAAGCTTGAGGTCAAAGAAGAATGCGATACTTAGAAGGGCAGCCTCTGTCGATCTGCTCAATGTTACTCAACCAGCGGAGGTTTGGGTTTCAACTGATGCAACACCTGAGCTGATACATCGCTTCTTGCTTGGTATGTTTACTATGATCCCACTTTTCTCTTATTTCTTTTCATTTTCAAACTCTTGCTTCATATGATCTCATTGCATTTCTCAAGGGAAAAAAAAAAAAAAAAAAACAGAAAACTTTGTTCAAGCATAGTTCAGTCTTATAAGTTCCAGCGTAACTCCAACTGTCATTTGATCTCTGCATACTAGTTTTTCTTGCAGATGGGTATGGATTATCAATATCATCAGCATGCATTTCTTCTTGTATTTGAAGTAATCTGACTGGTATGTTGGTTTTACTATTAAGCTGGAGATCATTCTGAATCCTCAAATTTGTCCATTACATATGTTGTTGTCCGCACAGTTTTACTTATATTCTACAATGAAACAACTATAAAAGAAATAATATGTAAGTATCTTATAAGAATATTAATTATAATCAATGGCCTTAAAATTATGAAATTTCAGGAAAAAAACTATGGTGCTCAGTTGGGATTAAAATTTTTAAACTGAATTTTTTCAATATTCCTTCCAGATTTTCAATATTTATCTTTATTATTTTCAATACAGTTTTTCAATTTTTCAATAGTCATGTTAGATATTTTCAATACTCATCTTTCATGATTTTAATACTGAAAAGAATTAAAGATAAATCTTTTTCAGTATTAAAAACTTGAAAAATAAGTATTGAAAATATCTAAGTTGTCCATTAAAATTTTAAAAAACTAAATACAAAAATTATATAAGATGACTATTGAAAATATGGAAGAAGGGTATTGAAAAAAATAACTCAAATTTTTTAATTCAGTTAAATATTTTAGTACTCTTTTGGGATTTCAAAATTTCTAGATCTTTAACAGTAAACAATGCTCGTAAAGGGTACTCAATCGTGATTTAGTAGGAGTTCCTGTAGAAGGAATGGATTTACGAAACTCACAGAAACAGAGCCACTTGATTTATCTAGTAGTGTTATCAGCGATTCAATGTTATAACTATTTTACACCCTCACTATTATAGAAATTGTCTCGGTGTGCAATACATGTTCAACAAACAATAACCGACTACCCTGTAGATACGACGAGTTCAGAGCTGCGCAAAGCACCAAGCCAAGAACGACCTGGTGTTGCTTATTTACTCGTTTCCACATAATCAACATGAGGGTGAGATCTGATCTATTAAGTTCTTGCGCTGATGAGTTTCTTGAAATTCTCTTCTGACTCCTGTAAAATTCTCTGAAGAAGTTATATTAATGCTTGAACTGGCCAATGGATGCAGCAAAAAATAACGTTCAAGGCACAAATGGACTGCGAGGTATGCAGATACAAGGCACTGAAAATAGCCACGAATGTACGAGGTAAATACATACATATATACAGTCGTGTGTGATATGTCATGGGGTCATATAACCATATAGAAATAGATAGTGTATAATATATATATATATATATATATTGGGTTTACTCATGTTGGAACGGCATACATGAAGGGGTGAGCTCGGTGTCATTAGAAGGGAACGAAAAAGAGCTGTTGGCGGTGACGGGGGAAGATGTGGACATCGTTTGCTTGGCTAAGATGCTAAAGAAGAAGTTGAGGCTTGTCACTCTTCTTAGGGTGGAGGAAGTGAAGCCCAAAAAGGTTGACCAAGGCAAGGATAGGGACAAGGACAAGGCAAGTGTTCTACCCAGTAATCCCTGCCTCATGTGCCAGAGCCCAAAAACACATGATTTTCCCCAAAGAGAAAGAGCAGAGATATTTGATTTTTTCAGAAACGAAACAGTGAAGCTGTTTGGTCCACCACTGATTGGATCCACGTTTAGAGACGAAAAGAGAAAGAGTTTGCTGCGGAAATTGAGAAGAAGAAGAGATTTTATCAGGCTTCTCTTGAGTTATCCTGTGAGAACGGTGCATGATGGCAAACTCAAGGCTTGGTCTCATGAAGCTTCACGTAAAAAACACTCGCTCGAAGAGTTGAATCGTCTACTAAATGAGAACCCCTTTAAATTTTTCGAAGGCCTATTACCAATGGAGATACTGGAGAATGTGGAAGAAGGTTGGAGTTCCATATTTGCTGACAACTACGTGATACCAGAAGCCATTCTCAATCTTGCCGCCAATCTTGCCGTGGATCAACTGGTTCAAACTTTATTGTCTGAGGATGATCATGTACGCGACATACATCATGTCTTGTTGTCCACGAGGGATGGAGCAGAAAAGAAACTGGTTACTGGAAAAATTGAATCAGTCTTGAAAGACAAGGAGATCATGGTTCGGCTTCATGAAATCTTCCTCGGAGTCTTGATGATCAATGCATCGAATTATCAAAGCCAGGTGGAGGTCTCTGTTCGACAACAGATTGTTCAACAACTTCAACTTCCAATGGTAGAAGGTAATGATGATTTGCTTAAAATAAGAATTGAAGAGGAGATGTCAACTAAGAAATATTTAGTGCTTTTGGTGGATGGAGACGCCAATGAGCCTTTGGATCCACGAAAAGTGGGTTTTTCAGAGGAAGAACTTGCTGGTGTTGTAGTGTTGATTACCACTGAATCAGTAAAGCCAGCCAAAGATGAATTAGCATTGGCAATAGATCTAAGTATCAGAACAAAGGATCACTTTTTGCCATGGGAGGTCTTCTGTCGGAATGTTGACAATGAGTTTTTACGATCATCTAATACCATCCAGACAATTGCAGCGCGTATAGTTGAAGAGTGTGGTAGCCATCTTCTTGCCATTGTCACTGTAGCAAACTCACTAAAGGATGGAAATCATGTTAAATATTGGGAAGATGCTGTCATCAAATTGTGTTCGCTTCATCCTTCCTACGACATTAGTATGTTTCATGGTCAGAGTGGAATCATGTTCAAAGCATTCATAAACTTCATCTGGTGCGATATAAGTGAGAGACATAAACATTGCCTTACAAGCTGTTTATTCATTCCAGAAATCAAATATGGGAAGCTGGAAATTGATCTAATCAATGATTGGATTTCATCTGGACTTGTGGATGTTGGAGAAGCGAAGCATTGCTTGAGAGAGCTCATTGACCGTTTTGTCTTGTTGCAATTTAAAGACACCAAGTCCAGGTATATTCAAATTCCAGAAGATACATATGCTATTGTGCAATCATTAAACACTCAGAATCCTTTTTTCATTAAAAAATCCGGGTTAGCGCTGGTTGAGCCACCAAATAGTCAGCCTTGGCACAGTGTTGTGTATATTGACTTGGCAGACAATAAGCTATCCGAGCTACCTTTGGCCCCAAACTGTCTCGAGCTCAAAGCGTTAAAGTTGCAGAACAATTTTGACTTGACAGCAATCCCACCTCTTTTCTTCTTCAAAATGCCTATACTTCGCGTCTTGGACTTATCCTATACCAGCATAAGAGAACTACCAAGCTCCTTTTTTGAGTTGGAGCAACTTAGAGAACTCTATATGAAAGGCTGTGAACGCTTCATGAAACTATCCTCAGAGGTTGGAAAATTGAAGAACCTTGAGAAGCTTGATCTTGACAAGACTCAGATCATACATTTGCCAAAAGAGGTCCAAGAGTTGACCAATCTCCAAAGTTTGAATCTATGTTTTTACGAGTATCGCAGCAAGAAAAGCAATCAATATACGAGCTCGACAATTCTGCCCCCTGGGGTGATTTCCAAACTAAAGGAGCTAAAACACTTAAGCATTGGCGTAAATCCTGATGACGAGCGTTGGCAACAGAATGTACAAGTCATTCTACCAGAAATCTTGGCATTGGAATGCTTGCAAAAGGTTAGTTTGTACATTCCAGAACCGGAACTTCTGAATCTCATGCCAGCTAACATTTTTAAGCTTGATTTTAGATTCGTTGTTGGCCAACACATGTCGCGAATCATATCCAGTACACCATCCTTGGTTGAAGAAAACTTTAAACAAAGCGAGCGTAGCTTAAAGTTCGTGAAAGGTGTTGGTGTCCCTTGTGAAATTAAAGATGCTATTAGACACACCAAGGCTTTATTCTTAGATCGACATATGACTGCCAAGGATCTCTCAGTATTTGGCATGATGAATATAAAGCAAATAAGGGTGTGCATATTGGCTGAATGCAAAGAGATGAAAACAATTGTGGATGGAAGATGCTCAAGTTCTGAGGATATTTTTCCCCATTTGCTATTGTTGAGTGTACATTACATGAAGAACCTAAGAAGCATTTGTGAAGGACAAGTTCGTTCTAGTCATTGCTTTGGTATGTTGAAGTCCTTAGCACTGCATAATTGTCCTAAATTAACAAGTATTTTCACCTTGGATTTTGTCGGCAATCTTTCACTCTTGAAGGTCCTTGTAGTTAAAGATTGTCCCAAAATAAGTTCTGTAATAACATGCGGATCTTTCGAACTCGTCGAAGTAGGGAATTTTCTTCCTAAATTAAGGACCATGTTATTTCTCCATCTTCCGGAATTGATCACCATTTCCAAGGGACTACAAATGGGTCCAAATTTAGAAAGAATAGGAATTTATAACTGTCCAAAGCTCCAGAGCCTTTCAAAGTCGGAACTGTCAAGCCAAAATTTAAAAGTCATCAAAGGAGAAGTTAAATGGTGGGAGGCACTGAAGTGGAGTGAAGCAGAATGGGGAACAGAGGGTCGGCCATCCCAGTTTGATTGCATCTTTTCCTCAATCAATCAAGAAGCTGACATTATGACTCAATTAGGGCTTGATGATGGTATTGATGACAGCCCAGGTATACTAAGCCTATCGATATTTGAGATTCATTTCATAGATTATAGTAAATATGGCATTAATAAATTTACTTACTAAAATGCAGTGAATTTATATTAATGAAATTGAAGATTACCTTAATTGCCTTGCGTTGTGAAAATCATTGCAACAGGTGGAAACGTGGGGGAGCCTTTGGATGCTTCCAGTGAGATATTCAAGGACACAAAGCCAAATGCCATTGATGAAGAGACTTCGGTGAGAACTCTTTCTTCCCTTTGTATTTCAGTCATCTCGTTATCTATTCCTGAAATGCGAAAAATAAGCATTTCATTTTTTTTTATCAGCTAAATAAATATTTCATTTTAGAAGTTATTTGCATTATTCAGTCGGTGGGTATCTGAACTGAAGGTATTAAATTAGTGTTAATTGATCACTCACAGTGTAAAAATATATATACACAATCGTTGCCTCAATTGTCTGAAGAGATTTTATCTAAAATTTATGGTAGAGGACTTAAAAATTTAAGAAATATAATTATTTAAAAAGAAAATTAATTATTTAGTCCCTATAATTTTGATCCAATTGTAACACAGTTTTTAAATTTTGACTCGTTGTAGCTCAGTTTTTATAATATTAACTTAATTGTAACTTAGTCTTTTAACTTTATCTCTTACAATTTAGTCTTTATAGTTTCAATAACTTAAATATTAATTTTTATATTTTAAAAAATAAAATTATAAAAATTAAAAATATTTTAAACTTTTGATATTTATAATATTTATAAAGATTAAAGGGGTTTAATAATTTAAAATATTAGTAATAAATTATAACATAATTTAATCTTTATAATTTTATTACTAATATTATAAATATTAAAAGTTTAAAATATTATAATTTTAATCTTTAAATATTATAAATACTAAAACTTCAAAATATTGTTAATCTTTATATTTTTATTTTTTGAATAAAAATTAATATTTAAGTAATTGAAACTATAAGGATTAAATTATAAGAGGCAAATTTAGGAATTGAATTACAATCGAGCTAAAACTAAGTTAAAACTATAAGAACCAAATGATTAATTTTTTCTTATTTAAAATACTTAACATGGAGAATTATTTTAAAGGGGCAAACATTATTTTGATCCATATTATAGTTTAGAAGACATGTGGTTGATCATAATCTAATGTCCCTGCAACATTCCTGTTTAATGACAAACATGCAGATGATTGTCATATATAGAGTTAAAAAATAAAAAAAAGTATTGCTTCTAATTACAGGCATCATGTTGTTGTGGAATGACGTTTAAATTTGTTATTTAGAAACATGTATGCTCTGTTTGATGGATGGATGTGGCTAGTTGACTATAACTACTGTTGCCGACCCATGCTTACAATTTTTAACTATTGTTTATAACTTCGATGGCAACAACTTCAAATCATAACCAAGTCTAGCTTATGTTTACTTATAATCTGCTGCCCAGACCTCGGTTGTGACTTCAGAGAAGCAAATGAGAAATCAGAAGACACGCAGAGTTTCTGGCAGTGCAAAGGAAGGAGCAAGAGGAGCTTCAGGCCATTGTAATGGGCAGAGATGTCAGAAAGCAGGATGCAACAAGAGTGCTAAGGGCAGGACTGCTTACTGTAAAGGCCACGGTGGAGGAAGGAGGTGCCAGTACCTTGGGTGTACCAAAACTGCAGAGACGAAGACTGATTATTGCGTGGCACACGGTGGTGGCAGACGATGTAGTGTAGGTGGGTGCACCAAAGCAGCAAGAGGTAAGTCTGGACTTTGCATTAGACATGGAGGTGGAAAGAGGTGCAAGTTTGAATGGCGTGTGAAGGTTGCAGAGGGTAGTACAGATTTCTGCAATGCCCATGGTGGTGGAAAGCGGTTCAGTTGGGGAAAATGTGATAAATTTGCTATGAGCAAGTCCGGTCTCTGTGCAGCTCCCAGCAGCTTGATTGCTCCTGCAGCCTCCTGCAGCAGCAGAAGTGTTGTGTCCGATTGCGCTGTGATTGATTCCATAGTAAAATCTGCTGATTGAAGACGGTTAGCGAGGTCAACGACCTGTACAAGTGGCATGCAAACCTTTTTTTTTTTTTTTTTGTGTAAGTGAGGGCATGGTTGTAACTATCAAGTTAACTTTTTAAATTTATTGTTTTTAAGTTTTTAATTTATAAAGTTATGTTAATTTACTCATAAACTCAAATTAAATGAAATTCAGTAAAACTCACGAGTTATTTCTTTAAATTTATCATTTTTATGTTCATAACTTACAAAATCATGTCAATTTACTCATAAATTCAAATTAGATGAAATTTATTAAATTTATTAAACTTGTCAATTTTTAATTGAGTTGAGCAAATTAAGTATATAATGTATAGAACTTGTTTTTGTAGGACACGATTCAAAGAAAAATAAAACTTAAAAAGTAAAAATTAATAGTAATATAGAAAAATTGATAAAAAGATCATATTGAAATTAAAATTGTGCTTAAGCACCAAAGTAACCAAGCTGATTATTTTATTCAAGAAACGATGAAGGGAATTGACCAAAATGCCATGGGAGAAAAGAAACAGAGCGGAGATGATTTCCAGCACAATGCTTCTCATTTCCTTCGTCTTTCTCATTGATTTCTTGACTCTTGCTGTCAGCATTCTCATTTCCTTCATCTTTCTGTTTCCGGCACAAATGCCATGGGTTTGTCACAAACGATTCAATGCAGCTTCTCTCGCTCCTTCCCCACTCGATTCAGTTGAGTAATAGATTTAGCTAGCTGAGTAATTACTTAAGGATGCCTCAGCTAGTGTCATCACCAATGTTTGATTCACCAATACAAGTTTTTGGTTCGAGCAACTCACAGAACAAGATGGTCACTAAAGTTTACATTGTATGAGTGCTTCTTCCTCTTCTCTATTTTTTTTTCTTCTTTTTGTGTGTTCAGTCTGATTGAGCAGCATCGGCTGCTTCGAAGGGCACCGAAATTTCATCTTGTTTTCTTATTTTCCCAACTTTTTTGGCTACACTTCCGTGAAGTTCATAGATTTTCTTGTGGATTCTGGGGTTGTCTAGTTTCTCCATCAATTTCATTAGCGAAATGATTGATTGGAGGATCGCTCTTATTAACTAGTTGTGGAGTCACTGTCCCTTCTTGCTTTGGCGCTGTGTTTTTTATTCTGGACATCGGTGATGATGTGCTGAGAATTGAATGCAAATTTTCTTGGATAGCACAATTGCGAGTATATGAATTGGGATACAGGTTTTTCTTGCAATATGCTTTTTCTGCATTGCATGTCTTCAAATTGGAGGATTTTCTGGAGGAAAGTCAACTATGATTTCCTATTGTTCCTTGTCATCTTTTTCATTCTTCTGAGTTTTTTAGTTTAGCCTCGCGCCAATCCACGTCGTGATTTAAATGGAAATATGCGATTGACTTCGTCTAATGTTTGTTTATTTGACTTCCTTTCTCATTGGCTCTATTTTTTTTGTGTCACAAGTTCTATTCCCTATAAGCTTGTGAGTTTTAGTTGTTCTGATCTGATTTGAGTTTGGTTTGTTTGTTTGTGTTGATCTTTTTTTTTTGTGTTAATTTCTTTTACCCTTCATAGTTTGCTTCATGGTTTTTGTTGTTTACCAAATCTCACACATATATTTGCTCATTTGATATCCAGCTGTAACTATGACAGTGGTGTGAATATAACGATCAGTGGTTGCACAGGTATGGTCCAAAGGTTATCAATACATATTCAACAGAGTTCTTGATCAAGATAGCTGATGGGAAGTGCATAAGGAGATACAAATTGGTAGTGTGGATTTTAATCATTTTTTCTATGAGAATTTGAAATTATGTAATATTTATATTCTTGTGCATATTTCTTCATTTTAATTTTTAATTCTACCTTATTGACAAACTTCACTTTAAATTGAACTGTATGTATTAAGTCCGATGTTGAGGTGGGAAGGTTTATCCCTAGATAATCTCTAAAAAATCAGTTTAGAGAAGACGGTCTAATGTTTTTAGAGGAAACAAGTTAAAGGGACATCTACAGTGGTCTGAACACTGGAGCCATTTTAATTTTCCCCATCCTTTTGGTCTTTTTTGGTACACCCTCATGTTCTGATCTTTTTGTTTTTGATTTACAACATATGTGACAATTATTGTTTTTCTGCTCTTCCTACCCACCTTCATTTTCTCTAAATACGAACCTATCTCACATGCCATAGCTTTGTGCAAGTTACATCTATATATATATGTATATGTATATCTATATGTGTGTGTGTGTGTGTGTGTGTGTGTGTGTGTGTGTGTGTGTAGTTTATCTGCTCTTTTATTTGATTGTTAGACTTGAAACAGATATATTGAGTGTCTTTTGATTCTTTTTACCTATGGTCACGCTATATCCATTTAGCAAACAAATGAAGGAGCAAGTGTTGGAAGTAAACTTAATACAAGCATCTTTTTTGTACTCTTCTCAGACTGTTAAAGTTGAAACTAATTTAGTGCTCAATCCTTTTTAGGGTCATATCCAAGGAAAGCATTGTTATGTTATCATCTTGTAAAGTTGTAATTGGTCATTTCTTCTTTATCGTTTATCATTTATCATTTTTGTGAGTCTTTATATCCTGTGTTCTGCAATTCTGATGGTTTCAAGGTGGTGGACAAGACACTACCCCCGTGAGTTAATGCAATCTCTTACTTGTCAGATAAGATAAGATCAACAAAACATGGCTAGTTGAAGCCAATTATAACAATATAAGACATTTATTACTCAAAACTAATGAAAGCCTGAGAACACTTGATCACTAATCTGGTGGTTCTGAATTTCTTCAGATTGACATCCATTACTCAGCTTGTTCATCATGGGATGATTTTTGTGCTGATTGGATATGCATTCGGTGCTTGCCTATTTGAGATAGAGGAGGTGAAAGGTGGGTCTCCATATGGTGCAAGAACATTTGCTGGAAATGGCTCAAGACAGCCTTCTGAATTGGAATTGGCACAAGCTTTCCATCAGGGCAAGTACTTTCCTGGCATTTCCAAGAGGCTCAAGGGATCTTCTTCATCCAAATGATTTTTTCAGTTCTTATTTACTTACTCTACCTCGTGTTTTAGTTACTTATTATGAAACAAAATAAGATGCTACCTGGGATTAAAAAACAAGAGTGAGAACGTAAAGATGATGTTTTTGTTGAAAGTAATTGTTGTCACACTATAACTTGGAATACAGTACTTTACTACCAATAACAAGAATTTACTTGCTCTATAGTTTGAGTGGCTTAATGGGCTTTTTTGTTTTGCATTATACTAGAATATCTAATCAAAGTGCTACACCATGGGCATCTTTAAGATCATAGGTTGCTCACTATCAAAATCAATTTGCCTCACTGTGTTACTTATTTTTGTTACCTTAGATTTAGTTGAAAGCTATCAAACATGGCATTTATGACTCAATCTAAAATTAAAGAAAAATATTTCATGGCATTGATTTTTGCTTCATGGATTTATGGGTGCAAGGATTCTAGCTTAAGATACACTTGTTATGGCTTGGGGTGCAAGGGGTATGATTTCGACACAAAAGGCATAGCTAAAGTGCAAAGATTCTGGCTTGAGTGCAAGAGATTTGGTTTAGGATGCAAAGCTTCTGGTTTAGTCATTTCCATGTAATTCATATTTGTTTTTATGCAATTCAAGGGCATTGCAATGGTTCACATGTAATTCACTAGATATTATATGTAAATTATTCCTCAAACATCCTTGTGAATTTCTTCATATATTAATTTACATGTAATCTGTAGTCATTTTCATATAATTTAGAGGCACTGATAGGGGCGTGCTCTCTGTATCTTTGATTTATATGTAATTTGTTAGAGATTACATGTAAATCATTCCTTAATCATGCTCACGAGTTTCTTAACATATTGATTTACATGTAATTTATAGTTATTTTCATGTAATTCTAAGAGATTGACAGGGTGTTCTTTGTATGTTTAATTGACATATAATTCATAATCGTTTTCATGTAATTTTGGGGGATTGACAAGTGGGTGCTCTCTATATGTTTGATTTACATGTAATCTACTAAAAATTGCATGTAATTATCTAAGCCAAAAGCCTTGCACCTCAAACCAAAAGCCTTACATCCAAAGCCAGATGATACCTTGCACCCTAAGCTAGACACCTTACACTCCAACCAAAAGCCTTACATCTTAAGCCAGCAGTCTTGTACCAAAGCGAGAAGCCTTGCACTCAAGCCAGAAGCTTCCACCAAAGCCAGAAACCTTGTACCTTAAATCAGAAGCTTTGCACCTTAAACTAAAAGCCTTGCATTCTTTGATTGTTGAGTTTGCACGTAATCCTTGATTATTACATGTAATCAAAGGGTTTTGAATTTTTTTGGCAACATTTTCTAGCAACCCTTCACCTACCAGTAAGAGCTCTGCCAAGTGCACCGTCAACTATTGGAGCTCTGGCCAAAGGCAACTGGATTTTGTGCCTTTTTCTTAATTTTTTTTAGTTAACATAGAGGGGCATTTTTGTCATTTGATTAAATTATTTTATGAATAAAATAATAGGTTTGGTCCTTTCATGAACTTTGGTCTTTAGGCACAATTTTTATTCCAACCTGATCCTTTTCACCAATTTTCCCTAATAATAAAAAGAGAGAACAACAAAATAAATTATCCTTTTTTAAAATTTTTATGTTGAGTATGATAATCTATCAATATAGATACATTTAATTTCAATTATTTATATTTAAAATATATTTAAATCAAATTATAATCATACATTATATTTTTAATAGTTATTTATTAATAAAAGTGCACTTGTATAAATTTATGACTTGAGTTTATAATTTAAATTTATATCCTTACCATAAATTTACTTAAATTCATAAGTTTGACATTCTTAAGTGAGAGGTCGTAAGTTTGACCCTACTATAAGCAATTACACCTGAAGACAAGAGGATAAACAAGCTGATGAGTGGACCGGAAAGGAACATGTAATGGTTGCTGATCCTGTTGAGCGTTACGGAGCCTCTAACTAGCGTGACATAAGGCCGATGTCGGATGAGATCTTAAATTGGGAAAATGGCTCTGTTCTAACATGTAACGTATTTTACTTGTCACGCTAATGCACAGCAAAAGCAGCTGTTTATTTGGCTGTCAAGTTCGCTATCTGTTTGAATTTCTTACTGACTTTTTTTGGATTGATATAAGAATTATTCTCATAGCATAGAAACAAATGATGATTTGTCTTAGGAACAATAGTATGATAATCACTAAGTTAATCCCTTCAAAGCAGGGACGAATCCAAAATCCATAATATGGGAGAGCTATAACTAAAATTTTATCTAAATGTGGGGACCTAATATAAATTTTTACATTTTTCTCAAATAAAATTATACCTGTTTTTTTAAAAAAAAAAAAAATTGAAATATGGGGACCACAGCCCTGTTGGCCCCTGTAGATTCGTTGCTCTTCAAAGAGTTATAACACTTCAAGCCCTTATTCTGTTTTGTTTGAATCTTCACCTTTTTCGGGCTTGGGTCCAATTGTCATGCTCATCCCAATTTTTAAGGATGGTTATTTGGATCTTTTAAATTTTAATTTGAATAATCCAAATATAAAAATATTATTATATATTATATTTATTAAAATAAAAATTTATATTATAAAATAATTTTAATAAATTTTTATTTTTAATTTGATTTAGATATAATTTAAAAGGTTCATATAATATTAAAATTTTTATAATTGATATATATTAATTATTCAAATATATTTTATATAGTTCTTAATAATATAATATAAGGCGGGACAAGGATGGAAACTAATTCCCTCGGACTTTGTGGTTGCATCTTCATATATGGGCTGATTGAGCTTTAGATCAAGAAAAGAAAGAAGCATCAACTTTGGGTCAACGCCCGAAACTAGAGTGGGGTAAGCCAGGATGAAAGGCCGTCGTATCACCAAAGGGAAAATACAACGAAAATACCGATGAACTTGGACTTAGGATCTCCGATCTCTTAAGGTAAGCCTGGCATAGTAAATATTTTGGAAAAATATAATTATTATTTCATATAGTTTTTTTATTTTCCTGATTTTCAAGCCATTGACTTTTTTCTTTGGGGATTAATGTGGGTGTTGAAGTTTACTTTGTTTTCATGTAATCCGGAGTAGTCTTTAGTTTTCTCCAACTGATGTTCTGTATTTTATATGTTGTCATTGTGTCGTTGTTCAATCTCTCTTCTTCTTCCTTTTTTTTTTTTAACATTCAGCACAAGATCAATACAGTAATTTCATATAGTTTTATTTTTGGAAAAATATCAATAAAAACACCTTAACTAAACTTATTTTGAACCAAAGCTCCTATATTTTTGAAATATCACACAATTTAAGGGTTCTGATTTCATATTAAATTTTTTTAAAAAATGATAAAATTATTCCTCATTTAAATTAATATCAGAACCGTCATAATTCACTTGTTTATTGCTTTATTTCATTTGTTTATTACTTTACTTTCCTTATTCATTTACTTATAAAATGTTGTTAATTATCCCACTTCACTTGTTCATTTCTTTAGAATGAAATCAAGTGAAAAGTTTGGCAATAAATAAATAAAATAGAATAATGAATAATAGTCTGTAAGTAAATGAATAATATGCAGTATAAAAACTAACAAATTATCTTAAGATATTTTAAACACTTCAAATGAAAACAAGTTAAGTAGGGTTATAAACAACATGTCATAAATAAATGAATAAGTGAAGTAGGACAATTCTGATATTAATTTAAATGAGGAGTAATTTTGTCATTTTCCTCATAAATTTAATATCAAATCAGAACTCCTGGACTAGAGTGATATTTCATAAATTGAGGAGCTTTTGATTCAAATTAAGTCTGATCAAGGGGTATTTATTGATATTTTCCCTTTATTTTTTTTATTAAGCCATTGACTTTTTTTGAAAAAAAAAATTGTTAACGTGGATGTTGAAGTTTATTTTGTTTTTATGTAATCAGGTATAGTCTTTAGTTTTTTCCAACTGATCTTCGTTACTTTATATGTTGTGATTGCTCAATCTCTTCTTTTTTTCTTATTTTAACATTTAGCACAAGATTCAATTACATGTCTTGTAATATCTCTCTTATTAAACAGTAAACACAATTATACACAAATTAAAGTAATCATAAGCTAAACTTCTTTTTAGACTACCAAATTTGAATTTTGTAGAAATGATATCTCAAGTTTTTATAAAACAATTTCAATAAAGCATCACTTAATAAATCTCAAATCACAGTAAAAAATTGTTTCAGAAGCATGACATATTTCGCAAGAGTAAAAAGATTGAAAATCAATCAACAATTATTAAGGAATTGAAAACAAGGGGATGCATTGTGGTTGTCCCTCTTTGTGCCAAGCGTCGTGGTGCCGAAACCATATACCACAACGTGTTGCATATATTAGATAGCAGTTCTGCTGTCATTTGATAGCAACCAGAGGCAAATTTTGATGTGCCTTATTTCTCCATCTGATGTCCTAATGAGGTAATTTAGATGTCTATAAAAAAATTTTTTAATAGACTAGCTAATAACACAAACTTTACTTTCAAATTAAGTCATACAAGAAAGTTGAACACTCAAACATATTTTCACACTTTTCGCAATTCAAGAGTATCTAAACCCCATATCTGTGCACAAGCAATTCCTAACACCAAAACATACTCAAAAGATTTAGAATTATTTGTATAACACACCTCATGCACATAAATATATTCATTTCAAATTTTTACTTCTCAACCCTATGATATCAAAAATAGCATGAGGTTTTAACATTGTATTTTTCAATCAACATTCATAGTTATGATCAAATCAACATCCCTACACTTGCACTAGTATTTTAGCCTTATTAATATTTTAACATCTTACATACAACATTCGAAGGCCTAAAATACATATCAAATTCATTAACAATAATATAGTGCAAATGTAAATAAAATACATCATAATTGGCAATATATTATTTATTGCACAAAATAAATCTAGGTAAGAGGCTTTACAGTCAGAATTCCAAATTCCTAAACCTTTGGAACTTTTTTTCTTTCCACACCAAAGCTTGTAAAAGAGGTGCCCTAAATTAAGATTTAGATTATCACATTAACTATGGTTAATTAAGGACTAACCCAAAAGGGTTATCCTATGGAGATTAACCTAAATAAGTCATTAACATGTATTTTCACAAACTATTTTAAAACAAATGGATTCCAAGTTTTTAAAATATTTCAAGAGTTTATATTATTCAATTAAACATGTGCGGATGCATGATTAAGAAATACATCTCAAAATGAGAGAAAAATTTTTCCTTTATTTTCTCTCTGTGCCTTACTTCACATAATATATATATATATATATATATTCACCAACATAACAGTTGGCCACTCAAACCCTTCCATAACTGACAGCAGGGGGCCAAGATCTCAATCACATTTATCGTAATGATTATCAACTAGTCAACATACTCTATATATTATCTATTCATCAATAGCTCATCACTTGCATGAATTTCTCTTTTTATTCATATATAATTAATATCAACCACTCACCCTTGAACATCAAAGCACAAGGAGAAATCATAATAATATTTCAGTTCTTAAATCATATATATCATAACTATTTTCACTTGCACAAATATTTTAGTACACTAATATAAACATAAGCGTCAAATTACATCTTAAAGGCCTAAAATACATTTTCACCCAACACAAAAATTCATAATGTAAGTGCATCAATAATATATTACCCTAGTTGATAATATCATAAACAAATACACATATCCAAATAAAAAAGAAAGGCTACAGAATGATTATATCACTTGGCCTAATGCTCCTTTCCGTATTATATTTTCAGATGAACTAACTCTTGTAATATATTAAATAGAAAGTGGTATAATTACTCTCAGTAACCAAGGTACATTTAAATTATACAAATGCATGATAATTAATTATGAATGTAAGTAGTTAATAAATTCATCAAAATGATCAGGTAAAATAATTATATCAAGATTATGCTAATCACATTAACATCTAACTTATGTGAATAATCTCAAGAATAAGTTAAGTACAAAATTGATATGATTGCCCATAATATTAAATGCTTGTACAAAATTGGTGGGCCACATACACATGGTTCACACACAGTTACAACATATTCTCATCTTCACAATTACAATTATAGTCTCAAACAGCCCATCAATCACTCAAAAACACAATAATAATAAAATATATGATCAATCTCTTTCTTATAACCCCCATTATTTCCTTTGACATAAAATTCATGGGCCAACAACTGAAAGAGATTGTCCATGTGATGAGATTATCCAAGGGCTTAATCATATTATGAGGGGCTATCGGGTTAGGGTTATTTTTACTCATTAGGAACACAGTTTCTCCCAAATCACACACAATAAAGTGTCATATTCAAGACTAGCTCTACCTAAAACTCTCAGGTATGCCAGTAGGATTACGTCCCTTAATAGAAACAAAGCTACATTTCCTACAGGGTAAGTAGCGGCTATAACTTCTAAGATCATCAATTAATAGCCAAGTACCATATAATTTGTACAACCGCTAGTTCTTCACTAAGCGAACTATTTCCATATGATCATGCTCATGATAAAATGCATTTTCAATAATTCTTATATGTGTAATACACAATTATTCCATATGCTTATTAACTTTCTTACTCAACAAGTATCAAGAATCATCATATTTCAATCATGCCTCATGCATCAATTTTTAATTACCATATAAATCACATATGCATCATGTAAAAACTCAATATGCTCATATACAATTCATCAACATGTATAATCCACAATTTATAATTAAGAGTATGCACAATCAATCAATCAATTCTCAATTTCACTACTCAAATCATGTTACAATTAACTTGGTCACAAATTATATGATATCAATAAAGCCACATATGCATTATAAACAACAATTTCAAGATTTGAATACACACACACACACATGCATATTCATTTGTTTCACAATATAAATAATCAATTAATATAAATAATCAATTCATATACAAATGTATAAAATAAATTTTTCCCGATTACCTCAACTTTTGTGAGGTCAAAAGTTATCCTTAGGTTACAATAGTTTTTAAAGCTTTTTTAAAGCTTGATTGGTGCTAAATAACAATTAATCTACATTTAATGATATCACAATATATCAATAATATTATTAACATAATTTTCACTCATATTCTAACACTTAAGTATTTTCTTTTTTTATTTTATTTTTTAAGACTGTAATCTTAGCTTCTTACATTCTAAAATTTAATTTCATATATTTGAATTTATCAATTTAGTTCGATAGCTTCCTTCACAATAATTTCATTGAAATTTAGCTTAAATTATTATTCAAACAATTTTTAATATTAATTTTTTTATTCCAAAACTTCCGCACATAAAAATACTCAAAAATTACAGATTTAGTTTTAAGCTTAAAATTATTATTCTATAATAGCTATAATAATTTATTTTTTATCCTAAATAATCATCTAAACATCAATAAATTAATTTATATTTTTAAATTTAATCAAAAATCTACCCATAGAAATTTTGGATTTAACAAAAGCTTCATATTTAAATTTCATCAATAAAATAATATTTTAGAATATTATTACTACCAATAACTTCATACCATATTTATTCATCAAAAATTTATTCTTCTTTCAAACTTTAAGTTTAGCGTGCGCACGTTGGTGACAAAAAATTTGATTCAAGGCTCTATAATAAATATTTTAGATGAGTTTCATTCCGTTCTTGTTCTTCTCTGTGCTCACGAAGAGAGGAGGAAACGAAAAGAAGGAATTGGGTGCGGGTGTTGTGTTTTTTTAAAAAAAGGCATCCGTCCCACATACAGATTTTTTTTCTTCCTATCCTCAAATCGCGCGCGCACACGAATTTTGCAAATCCGTACCCTCCTTATTTTCTTTCTTTTTTTTTTTTCTTTTTCTTTTTTTTTCACACATACCCACACCAACGTCCATCTCCCATCTATTTTTCTTCTTCTCTTTTTTCTTTTCTTTTATATAATAATATTATTGTTGTTAGTTTTTAAAAAAATCATAATTAAGATTTTATCTAAATTAACTCTAAATAATAATTTCTTGACTAAATTATTTATCTCTAAATATTTCTTTAAAATTATCATTTGTCCTTAATTAACTTAATTAATCTTGGGCTAAATTTTAGGATGTTGCAGAGTTAGAGTTCGTAAAATATTAAAAGAGAGAAATAAATTTAGTCACTCAATAATTAAAGTACACCTACTCTATACAATTACATATTAATTGATTTAAAACACAAAATAGCAAATTAAATACTCAAAATTATGTGTTTAAACATATCGCAAGTTAAACTTTCATTATTAAGTTTATTTTCATATTTTATAGTTTCAATCATGAGCTACATTGCCACGGTACTCACAAATCTATGACAATGACCCAATTCACAACTTAATGCATATTATCACATTACATGCAATCATGTGGTAATAACATATTTACTATCACGACTTATCACAAACTTAACAACAATACGACAAGTCGGATATACACATATGCACGATCGATTTCTTCTTAACCTCCTCCTTTCTTTCGACTGAAATCGTGAGTTATAATATTAATTAGGGCTTTGTTTGTATGACTGAACTGCTCAAGCTCATCAATTGTAAAATGTAACTCGACTAAATATCATAGTACTTATTTTCAAACCATGGCTTCTCTTACTCTTGAATCTCCAGGGTGTCATATACCTTAAGTTAATCTCCTCAATAAATAGGTGAAAATAATTAAGTTTTAATTCTTTGATAAATTATGGGACAGTCTCTTAACAAATAATAGGATAAAGTTTAGCCTTCATACACTAAAAGATAGCCACGAATGAAATACATATAGAATTTGTTTAAAGAGGCCAACTCCCAATTTAATTCAGACTATTGAATACAAAACACAACGCATAAAAAGAAAAAAAAAGATGAAAACATGCGTCTAACACAAAAGAACTCAGAAGACAAAAATCTTCAATTCCCCTTATTTTTCTTTTCCTGAGTCACAGCAGATAAAATAGTTACAATGAAACACAAGATCGACAGTGGCAATACGAAACAGAGTAGTCCAAGGAAAAAAAAAAAAAAGAATTCAAGCAAAGTCAACTCACCTAAGCGATGACGAGGGCTAGATTTCTCCCGAAATAATGGACCAATTGTCTTCAGTGTTGATAATTTTGGACGAGCAATTATTGGTCAGCAACCCATGAATCTTCCTCAGCCTACGGCTATTACCTAGACATTAGACTCCAACATCAAATGACCCTACATCAAATCACTTCCATCATTTGAGCATCGCATTGCCGCTTCATTATGAATACCACCACGACTCAATCGATAAAACACAAAAAGGAAGAAAGAAAAGCTATAAGTTAAATCCTTCAACCAACTATCACCAACGGCAAACATTATCACACACTAATTATTGCTAGAGTTCTTCATCCATTCTACCTTCATCAACCTCTCCTACCAAGTTTTGCAGCTGTTGAACCGATGATCTTACTGCCTCCAGAATTGCAATCAGAGACATACTGGACATACTCTACACGTGGAACCTTAAACAGAGTTGGTGGCTCCTTTGGAAGTATATAAACAGGGCACTCTAAAAGCTGGATATTTGAAGGGAGACGATCATTCAATCTTGAAATTGCGGGAATTTTTTTTTTTTTTAAAGTAACGTCAACTTCATGTTTTATATTTTTTTATTGGTTCAATTTTTTTCCCCCTCTCGCCTGGGGATTACCCAATGGGGTCACGCATCCAAGCCAACTAAATAGATATAACTCATTAAGCATGGTTTTGTCTCTCCCCATCTGCACTAACCAATGGGCCCACACTCCTGACTGCATATAATAAGCACATGTAATCATTACACTCAGCACCTAATCTATTTCTACAGTTCAATTAACACAATAACAAACCCCAATGTTTTGGCCTTTAAAATATTAAATTAATAAAGCTCTGTTGAAAAAACTATTTATCTACAGTGTCATAACATTGTATTCAACCTCATTTATAAATTATTTTCATTAATTATATTAATATCAATACAATAAAAATATGAGGGATGAAGATAAATAAATTTTAAATATAATTTTTAAGTAAAAATAAAAAAGTAAATTAATAATATAATATTATTTTTTTATTTTCTTCTTTTACTATTTAAGGGTAGTTTAAAAATTTTAAATTAAAATAAATAATTTTATTAATTAGTGATTTATAAAATATTAGGTTATATTTTTAGAAAAACAATTAATATATTGGGTTGAAGGAGTACTTTACAATATGAGTGGTGATTAGGTTCCGCGGATGAAAGTGATAGGAAGGAAAGAAGAAAGTGAGGGGAAGGAAAGAAGAAAGTGAGGGGAAGGAGGAAAGGAAGGAAGCGTCGGCTGATCTGATATTCATTGCTTTAATAGCAGAGATAAATTATGGTTTCAGTTTTCACCCAGACCACACCTGATCCAGATCACATCGCTACCAGGTAGGTACTACAGTCATTTTTTTTTCCTTGTCTCATTTCAGTTTCTAACTTATGAAGTCTAATGTATTTCTCTCACAATGAAATTCAGCTGTGATTTGCGCATACAATTTTTCTCAAAAATGGGTATGGATTGGATAGATCAATATCAATACTTGGCTATGTGAAACGTATTTCTAAATGCAACTCTCATTTTCTTGTTATTCACACAACACCCATCCCTTCTCTCATCTTTTACATATCTTCTTTTCACCTAAGATATGCATTAAAAAATGCATTAGAAAATGAATTAGAAAAATACATCAACTTCATTCCATCATTCGATGACGCAGTTCGCAAAGTTTCAAATATTATGGGATTTCACAAATAGGACTCCGCTTTTGTCTGTTTACAAAATCTGGATCTACCGCCTATCGACCTGGCCCATTTCTCTGCACAAACTATCGGATCCATTGATCGGTAGGAAAACAAAGAGATGGGCTGTCTCCCCGGACGATTAGTAGCAGATTCTTCAAGTTATATGTTTTTTCCACCAAAATATTCTAATTTTATTTTCTAAGCCCTGTTTTGATAGGTTTTTATGTATTTCAGAGAGTAGTATAGTTTTATGTTATTATTTTCACATGCTCCTTCTATATATATATAGTATTATTATTGTTTATGAAGAAAGACATAATTTTAGCTATATTTCTTACCTGAATAATTTAGCTAGTCAAACGAAGATAAATGACGGTGCAAGAACAAAAAGGTACTATACATGGTTGAAAAATGATTGTTAAAAAATAGTATTTTTTTTCCAAAAAAAAAAAAAAATACAATCAAACACGCCTTTAATTTCTATTAGGAAGAATGTTTAGCTTATTGCACATAAAATATTGATAAATTCTCATGGTATACATTATTTCAAATATTCAATTATACTTGTTTACGCACGAGTCTTTCAACTCATGTTTTATTTTGTTGTAAAAGGTCAAAAAAAAAAACTCACTTTTTGTTTTAATTCTGCTATGTGACTTTTCCTCCTCCTCTCATGGAGGAAATACTGGCTATCTGGAATTCCCATGGAAGAAATGAATTCAACGAATAGCAAGCCTCGTGTTCACACCAAAACGGAGCTACTTAATTTATCAACGTTAACAATGGTGGAGAGCTTTGCCAAAATAGACAAAAAGGATTTTCCCAAAAGGAAGGAATGGAAACATATGGGAAAGCAGAGACGTTTGATTTTCCCAAAACAGAAGAAGTGGAGCCCATTATTTTCTGTGATGTTCCCACGATAGAAGAGTCGGCGCTATTTGGGAAGACAGGGTCACTGTATTCTTCCACAGTCACAAGTGGAGAGTCATTTGATTTTCTCAAAGCCAAAACAGTGAAGCTCTTTGGTCAAGCACCAATTGGCTCGACGTCTAGAGATGAGGAGAGGAAGAATCTGATGCTGCAATTAAGCCGGACAAGAGATTTTATCAGGCTTTTACTAAATTATCCCATGAGGACGGTGCATGATGGCAAACTCAAGGCTTGGGTTCGCGAAGCTTCACGTGGAAGACATTCGCTCCAAGATTTGAATCGCCTGCTGGTCAAAAGCCCCTTAAATGCTTCCAATGCCTTTTACCAAGAGACATATTAGCGGGGGTTGAAGGAGGTTGGCGTCCCATGTATGAAGGTTATACTTCGGAGACGAAGACATTCTCAGTTTTGCTGTGGATCTTGCTGTGGATCAACTGATTCAAACTTTACTGTCTAAGGATGATCATGTACGTAACATTCATCAGGTCTTGTTTTCTTCTGGAGATGCGGCTGGAAAAAGACTGGTTATGGAAAAGGTAAAATCAGTCTTGAAAGACAAGGAAATTATGCTTCGTCTTCATGAAACCTTCAGTAAGGTCTTACTTATCGACGCCTCAAATTACCTAATTCAGGCAGAGGTCCGTGTTCGACAACAGATAGCTCAACAACTTCATCTTCCAGTGAAAGAAGGCAATGATGATTCGCTTATAACAAGTATTGAAAAAGAGATGTCGAAAAACAACACTTAGTGCTTTTGGTTGGCGGAGAAGCCGTAGAGCCTTTTGATCCACGGAAAGTTGGTTTTCCCGAAGAACTTGCGGAGTAGTGGTGTGCATTACCACTGAATCTTCGAAGCTGGCTAATGGTGAATTAACAGAGGCAACAGATCTGAATATCAACACAATGGATCACTTTTTGGCATGGGAAGTTTTCTGTCGAAATGTCGGCATTATGTTTATACAGTCCTCTTTTCTAAGAAAAAGGCTCTGCGTATAGTTAAAGAATGCGGTGGTAATCTTCTTGCCACTGCCATTGTAGCAAAGTCATTGAGGAATGCAACTAATGTTAGGCATTGGGAACATGCTTTGGACAAGTTGTGTTCGCTCCATCCTTCCTACAACATTAGTAGGTTTCTTGGCCAGAGCAGCATCATGGTTAAAGCATTCATAACTTCATCTGGCATGATTTAAGCAAGACAAAAAATATTGTCTTACATCATGTTTATTCATTCCTAAAATAAAATTGGGAAGCTTGAAAATGAATTGATCAATGATTGGATTTCTTATCAATTAGTGGTTGCGGGAGAAGCAGAGCATAATTTGAGAGAGCTTGTTGACTGTCTTGCCTTGTTGCAATTGGAGGAAAGCAAGTCCAGGTATATTCAAATTCCACAAGACATATATGCTATTTTGCAATCATTGAACACTCAAAACCCTTTGTTCATGAAGAAATCTGAGTTAGGGTTGGTTGAACCACCAAATAGTAAGTTATGGCATAGTTCCATATATATTGATTTGGCAGACAATAAGCTATCTGAGTTACCTTGGTCCTTGAATTGCCTTGAACTGAAAGTGTTAAAGTTGCACAACAATGCTGACTTGACAAAGATTCCACCCCTTTTCTTCTTCAAAATGCCTCTACTTTGCATCTTGGATTTGTCCTACACTAGTGTGAGAGAATTACCCAACTCCTTTTTTGAGTTGGAGCAACTTAGAGAACTCTATATGAAAGGCTGTGAACGCTTCATGAAACTATCCTCAGAGGTTGGAAAATTGAAGAACCTTGAGAAGCTTGATCTTGACAAGACTCAGATCATACATCTCCAAAAGAGATCCGAGAGTTGACCTATCTCCAAAGTTTGACTCTTTGTTTTTATGAGTACCGTGGCAAGAAAAGCATGCAATATGCAAGTTCAACAATTATTCCTTCTGGGGTGATTTCAAACCTTAAAGGGTTAAAACATTTAAGCATTGATGTGAACCCTGATGATGAGCGATGGGAAGAGAACTTACGTGTCATTCTACCAGAAGTCTTGGTATTAAAATTCTTACAAACTGTTAGTTTGTTCATTCCAAAAGTGGAACTTCTCTGTTTCATACCTTCTCACATTTTCAAGCTTGATTTTAGATTTGTTGTTGGACGACATATGTCACGAATCATATCGGGCGCACTGCCAACAGCCGAAGAAAGATTTAAACAAAGTGAGTGCAGCTTAAAGTTTGTGAAAGGTGTTGACGTCCCCTATGAAACAAGTGCTATTAGACATAGCAAAGCTTTTTTTTAGACCGTCACATGTCCATCAAGGATTTATCAATGTTTGGTACGATGAATTTAGAACAATTGCAGGTGTGTATCTTGGCTGAATGCAAGGAGATGCGAACAATTGTTGATGCAAGACGCTCAAGGATTAAGGATATATTTCCTCATTTGCTAATGTTGAGTGTATCATACATGAAGAATCTAAGAAGCGTTTGTGAAGGACCAGTTGATTCTAGTCACAGTTTTGGTATGTTGAATACCTTAGCATTGCACAATTGTCCCAAGTTAACAACTGTTTTCACCTTGGATTTTCTCTGCGGAACCTTTCACTCTTGAAGGTGCTAGTAATTAAAGATTGTCCAAAAATAAGTGCTTTAATATCTTGTGGAAAATCCAAACTCAAAGAAGGTACTTTCCTTCCTAAATTGAGAACAATGACACTTCTCCATCTTCCTGCATTGATCAGTATTTCCAATGGATTATGCATGGGTCCAAGTTTAGAAAAGATTGGAATTTATGATTGCCCGAAGCTTCATAGCCTTCCAAAAATGTTACTGTCAGTTCAAAATTTGAAAGTCATTAAGGGAGCAACCAAGTGGTGGGAGGCATTGGCATGGAACAAAGAAGAATGGGGAATAAAGGGTCGGCCATATATGTTCGATTCCATCTTTTCTCCAATTGATGAACAGGCTGACATTATGAGCCAATTGGACACGGATGGTGATCAGACCGTGAAAACATGGAAAAAGGTATCTCCATCTTTTGAAGATGGACATAGTTGGAGGAAATATGACCAGAGAGTCAATATCAATTCCCTATTTCCAAGGTACCTCCCATTTCAATTATCCACGAATTCCATACTTTACTTTGCAGCTGTATATGCCTCTTTTTCAAGGTAAACTATATACATATGCCTCTTTCGGTTTATGCTAATTGCTACATGCATGTGGTCTATCCGCAGAGAATATTTCAGATGCACACATAAATACCGTCAAGGTTGTCAAGCTATCAAACAGGTGCAGGGAATTGATGAGAAGCCTTACCTTTACAGTATCACCTATATTGGTGGTCATACTTGCACACAAGCCTCCAATGTAACAGATTCCTCCATGATTAATCAGGCTGACTTAACGAATCAATTTGGAGATGATATCGATGACAATCCAGGTAAATCTATGAGTAGTTAATTTTATACTCCCTCCAATTCTATTTATAAGATGGAGAAAGAAGTTTTTTTTCCCCTTATTTATTAGTTATCATAAATTTTTAACCCTAATTTGTTGGAGTTTTTGTGTCTGTGTCAAAAGAAATCTTACATTGCTCTCAAATTTGAGGAAGTCATAGAGCCTGCTTCTTTTAGTTTATTTTATTAAAAAAATCACTTATTTTTTGGGGAAAAAAAAACTTATGTTGTGAGTAGCGAAATATGTTTCTTTTCTAAAATTGAGATGATTTTTGGATGTTTTATTGTACATTTTCATTTAGTTTAATCAGAATCCGAATCCTCTGAAGTACTATTTTGAATGCAATTTATTAGTTACTCTACCTTTATCTTTCTGTATGTGCAAGATAAGGTTTGTATTGACCGTAAAGTTCGAATTATCCTTTGCGTAAAAAATCATTTAATCTAGAGTTCCCAAATTCATGGAAATCATCAATTCAAAGTGGTGGCTTGGTCCCTCCACATGGAGCCTGTTGTTTTCAGCCTTATGACGTCAATCGATGCCCGGAAGTAGGCCCAACGGGCCTCGTGATTATCGAGCCGTGAAACTACAATTGGGAAGAGAGTGGACGAGCAATGGTGGGATGAAGACCGAGGGAATAACTCACTGAAAATGCAATGTTTGAGGAAAAAGGAGAAACGAAACTTCAATAATTAATTTGTGTGTGATGCGTCAAAAGAAGCCTTACAACCCGCTCCAAGTCTCCAGACGATGGATACAGTTGGAGGAAATTTGGCCAGAAGGACACTCTTGGAGCCAAATTTCCAAGGTGCCTCTACTTCTAATTCTCCGAGAATCGTAATTTATTTCCCAATCAGATATTTTGGCTGATGCTGCAAAGTGTTTTATGCACAGAGGATACTACAGATGCACTCACAAGGGTTGCCTAGCTGACAAAGAGGTGCAGAGAGATGACGAGGAGCCTAGCCTTTACAATATCACCTATCGTGGCCGTCACACTTGCAGACAAACCTCTAGTGCAACAAATTCCTCCATCAATAATGAGGCTGACTTAATGACTCAATCTAGGGTAGATGATGATGATCTAGTGGGAGGATCTTTGGGGACCAAAAGCCAGTTACTGACATAAGCAGCAGGTATGTATGCATAACTGAATTCCACGTATATATCTCTGTTTTAGTGTTCATCTATAAGATTATACAAAATTGTGTGTATCCATACAGGCGAAGTGACGGTCGCATAGTAGCTTCCCGTGTAACAAATTCTACTCCAAGTTTCAGTGGAAATCAGAGGGGCAAGTCAGCCTCCGATTCAGATCTAGAGTTTCTTCAATGGGCTTATCTAGACTTAAGTTTTGACACAGCACAACTATCCAGTTTTGTGGAATTTGATGACGACTTCCTTGTCGACAACACCGAGTGTTGAGCTGATTATGCTGACATCTAAAAATTGTTTGAAAAGATGCATTCATATTGTCCTCTCTATATTTTTAAATTTCTCATAAGACCACCCTTGCTATGATTCTCGTTTGAAAAATTAAATCTTTTGTAAACGATGCAAAATTGAGACTTGTCTCCACTATCCACGGCCATTCCTCTTCATTTCCTATTCACTGTTCTAAATAAAATTTAAACCGTCCAGATTTGGTGCAGATTAAATTTGAATAATTCAAATTTAAAATTTAAAATTTTTATTTTTATTTATAATTTTTGGATTCTTCAAATTAAATTTGAACTGTTTTGATAAAATAAATTTATTAAAATCTTAATTTTAATTTTAATAAGTATAACATATAATATAAATAAAAAAATAAAAACTTTAAATTTGAATAATTCAAATTTAATTTATACCAAATTTGAACGGTTCAAATTTTATTTTAGGATAAGTGCAGGGTGTCTTCCTTCTTTTTTCTCTCTTTTTCCCCTCCATTTCCCTAATTTGACCGTTCAATTTGTGTGCTTTTATCTAACGTTCCATGGAGCCACCAGCCATTCAATATTTATTCAATATTCTGTCTTTTTCCTAGTTAATTTATTTTTTTGGCCGATTTTGCCTAGTTAATTTACTCTCAACTAGTTTTGGAACTTTTTATTAAAATAAACACGACATTATTAGTTAAAATAAATGCTATTATATTTTTTCAAATTACTTAAACTAAAATTTTATTCTTGTGTTTTAAATTGAAACTAGATATATTTCCGTGCGATGCATGGGATCTTTTAATATTTAACAGATAAAAATAAATAAAAATATTTAGTATATTAATAATTTATTATTTTATGTAGATTAAAATTAAATAAAACTTATTTTATTTTAAAATTTTTCGTACACATGCATATTAAAAATATAAATAATAATTTGATATATATTATGAATTTAATCATTAAATACTTTTTATCTTTATCATAATATTTATAAATAAAGAAATATTAAAAATGAAAAATATTATTTCGGTGAGGCAAAAGTAAAAACAGTTTGAGTAAAAAAATATTAAAATTTTTAAAACTGTCTTGGTGAGTAAAATCAACTTTGACGCTTTTCAGAATTTTGAATCAACGTTGCTGTGTCTCTGAGTAAAAATTATTGAAATAACATATACGAACACACACATTTTGATGGAAACAAATATTTAAATACTGTATAAACAAATATGGGATAAAGATTATTTTTCTCCATGTTTCTGTGTTTTTTTTTTTTGTGCGGATGTGCTAGAGGAACATGACTTTAAAAGGTGAGATGTTCCCAACTTTTAAAATTAAATGGTAATTTTTCAAGATCTTTTACTATAATTTTATAAAATATAAGTGTTTAAAATTAAAGGGAATGAAGGAATAAAAATAAAGAAAGATGTGAGACTGGCATGGTAAGAGAAGACATGATATTGACAATGATAAAAAAAAATTATAAAAAATAAAAGATGGAAAACTAAAAAAAAAAGCATAGGAGCACTATTTCTGCTGTTCTATCAAGAGATGGCACTCTATTGGTTGCTGGAGAATTTCAATGCTATTTATTGAATGCATGTTGTGCTAAAGGTATTGCATTAAATTTGCTTAAAGATAAAAGTAGTCGTGTTGAGCAAAGTAAAAGATAATACAGAGTCAAGGTTTTTGCACTGGACAAGCAGATTTTAGTGTTGAGTTGTTAAAAGATGTCTATAGAGATTATATGTAGTTTATAGAGTTGAAAAGGTTCATATGTGTGTGGTACTTCCTTTTTATAGGCACAAAGTAACAATTTTTTCACGGTTTCATGCTTTTTTAGGGCCACTAGCTATAGTTTTTTCATATGTCTTCACTTTTGTCCCTTTGTCGAAATGATGCATTCTTGACTAAATCTTTTTATAACTTTCTTCTGGAAAAACTTGGTAAATTTAGGCCAAAATTACTATTTTTATTATAAATAGTTGGGTTTGGGCAAAAATCATATTTTGACCCAAACACTCCCTAAACTTCTTTTAGAAAATGTTGGGTAAGGGCAATATTTTCCTAAATATTTTTTTAAGAGCAAAATCATTCTTTGGTCCATGCCAGAGGGTCGAAATGAGTCAGAATATATACATTGTTGTCGTTGTACGGGAGCCTCACAACTATTGTATGTTAATATATAACAGGGATCAAATGAATAATTTTGTTTTAAAATAAAGTTTGACATAAACGAGAGATCTTCCATCAAGATATAACATATTAATAGAATGTTTTAACATAAACTCTTCGCTTGGGATTTTTTCATTGAAGAACTTGGTACAAGATTTTTTTGGGCGGGATACTGATTTCTTTCTTGGACAGAGTGGGTGGGATGTTAATTAAGGAAGCATGCTTCCTTAATAATGAAAATATTATCATCTAAGGGTGGATTTGATTAATATTATCGTAGGGAAATAGCGATTCGCTGATGATCAAACAAATTATACCATGGGGATTGGCGCGCTTTCAAACAAACCAACAGAGACTAGGAATTTGGCCCTTGTTCTCATAATAAGTTATCCTATGTAGTAAGGGATTTGACTAACGATGGGAGTTCTAATGAAGTTATTGGTAGGAAAACACAACAAATCATATTTGGAGTCTGATGGAGAGTGGTTTGTCATCCTACACTGAGTCACTTGGTTTTCCCCCATTGTTCAGAAAGCAGAAGACTTTGAAGTTAGACAGAATAAGAGATTTTGTCAGCCTCTGGCTGAGTTACCCTATGAGATCAGTGCATGAAAGCAAACTTAAGACTTGGATTCATCGACTTTCAAATGCTCATGATTCAATAGAAGAAAAGTATAGTCTAATCCAGGAGGACCCGCTTCATTATTTGGAAGGACTTATGCCAATTGAAATGATGATGGAGAATGAGATAGAAGCAGGCACGATACCAGATGCTATGCCCAGTTTAGCCACTGATCTTGCTGTTGATCAACTAGCTCAAACCTTACTTTCTGGGGATGAACATGTGCGCAACATTCACCATGTCATGATTTCTACCAGAAATAATGCTGAACAAAGAGAAATATGGAAAAATTAATCTTTTTTAATCTTTCAACTTTTAACCCACTTGTAACTCAATCCTTTAGTTGACTCGCTATGATTTAGTCTGTCAATTTTTGACTCATTTATAACTCAATTTTTTATTTTCAACTTTTTTAAGAAGTTCCTTATCAAATAAAAAGGATCAAAGAAATGCTTATATCTTGCTCTAAAATACCCTTTTCTTACTCTTTGATGTAGGATTAAGTTAACATAAGAAAAGAGAACTAACAAAAGTTGAGAAACTGAGTTGTAACAAATTATAGTTGAAAAATTTAGTCATAAATGAGTTAAAAGTTGAAAGATCAAAAGATTAATTTTCTCAAAAAATATTCAACAAAATGAAAGTGGTTTTCAAAGATATGGAGAATATGCATCCTTTTAATGAAATCTTTCATGGGGTCTTGTGAGTTGATGTGTCGATGTATCCAAGCCAAGTTAAAGTAGA
This sequence comes from Prosopis cineraria, assembly GCF_029017545.1. Classification (NCBI taxonomy): domain Eukaryota; kingdom Viridiplantae; phylum Streptophyta; class Magnoliopsida; order Fabales; family Fabaceae; genus Prosopis; species Prosopis cineraria. Next base: position 4,633,410 of record NW_026555342.1, on the reverse strand, counting down.
GGTACTTGTTGAACAACGAATTCGTCTGCAGCTTTAGCTTCTAAAGTTTAGTCAGTTATCTCCAAAAGATTATCAACAAGATGTTTAGTGCTTCTGTCGGATCATGCTGAGAAAACTATAGATCTAAGGAAAGTGAATTTGCTTGCATGTTTATATGAGGCAGTAATGGTGTTCATTACCATTAAAACTCAAAAGCAAGCGAATGATGAAAAGACAATGGCAATACATCTAACAATCAATACAAAGGATCATTTGTTGCCATGGAAAGTATTTCGTTAGAATGTAGACAATATACTTGTTTTTACGTCTAGTGCCATCTAAAAAAAATTGCTGTGCATATAGTTCTAGAATGTGGTAGCCATCTTTTGGCTTTTGTCCTAGTGGCAAAGTCATTGAAGAATGTGACAAATGTCAAACTCGAGGAGCTTACACTGAACAAATTGAGCTGCCTTGAACCTTTTTACAATTTGAATATGTTTCAGGGTGTAAGCAAAATTATGGTTACTGCATTCATAAATTTCATCTGGAATGATGTGAATCAAACACTAAAGAATTGCCTCATGAGCTGCCTTTTCATTCCTGATATCAGAACCAGGAAGTTTTCCAATGAATTATTGGATCATTAGATTTTTTATCAATTAGCGAATGGTTGTAAAGCATTTCTGAGTGATCACAGTTCCCAAGCTGGAGTAGATCAAGAAAAGACAGAAGCAATTTTGGGTCTGTCGAAGAACATCGACTAATTAAAGAAGATAAAATAATTAAGGGTAACTCTAGAATTTTGGAGAAGCAAGCAATAGCGGTGAACTAAGAAAGTGCTAGAATAAGTGAAAGACTGAAAGTTTAGATTTGCTCAAAATTCTGCTCGTACATAGTCAAGGATTGTGAAGTAGATTGGTCAGGGACTAAATCAACTTGGTATAAGTGCAGGGCACTACCAAAGCCATCAATCCAAATGTGATGTTGAATGCTTGTTTAGTAGAGAGGCTAAACAATTAGAATTATCAAGTATAGAGTACAATGGTCGAATTTTACCTCGAAGGTCAAAATCTTTAAGATCTTATTGACGGAGATGATGCTACACCCCCAACAAATTCAAGTGAATTGAAGAAGTGGCAGGTAAGGGCTAAGAAAGCTATTTACATATTAGCTGTTATTGTTGAGCCACAGTTTCTTAGTTATGTCAAAGGTGAAGACACCAAAGGAAGCATGGGATACATTGGCCCCACTATTTGCAAGAGCAAATGATGTGAAGTTGCAGTTGTTGGAGAATGAGCTTGCCTTGATTCGACAAAATAATATGCAGGTAAGTGAGTATTTTTCAAAACTTAAATCTATTTGTAATGAGATTTCAAAGTTAGATCCAAGATCACTGACACAAAGATGAGGAAAATTATTATTATGGGGTTAAATCCAAAATATCATAGCCTTGTCACAACAGCAAAAGGTTGGTCTTAGAAACCAATTTTAGCTAAGTTGGAGAGTGTCCTAGCCAATCAAGAAGCTTTAGATGATCAAATGTCTAAAGTTCCTTTGAAAGATGATGAAAGAGCTCTCTTTAGTAAAAACAAATATCAATGAGAGGATTCTAACTCAAAGAAGGAAGGAGATGATAAAAGGCAATAAAATGATAGGCATAGAAAATGTTGCAACAGAAGCTCACATCAAGGGGGAGTTTGTTGAGATTGAGACAAGCTTAATGAAAGGAAAAATGGTTAGTGCTATAATTGTGGGAAGATAGGTCACTTTGCCCCGAGATTGTTGGCATAAAAGACATAAATAACAACTAAATCAAAACTAAACATATAAAAGTGATTATTTTTTTAAAAATAAAAAAACGAAATGAAGTTGCATGTAAGTTTACACTTATGAGTTAGGTTTAGCGGTCCAATTATTGAGCAAGCGCTCAAATATAGAATTAGAGGGAATGGATGCAAGTGCTGGGGTTGACTAGAGGTAGATGGGACGGGTCCTCTGATCTCTAGATCTCCACTCATCTGCCGGAGGCTTGGGCTTCATCAACTTAACAGGCAACATACACCTCATCTCATCGCTTCCTGCTAAAGCTACGTACCTCCTGGTATGTATGATTTCTTCCTCATCCATATTTCTTAAACAATGGATGTCATTTATATTTGACTTGCCCCTTCTCTATTTAGGCATGTGCATTAGATCTTCTCAATCAGTTCAGTTGGCATAAAAAAAGAAAAGAAAAGAAAAATCAACTGTTTAGATCTTACTTTTTAAGTGTTGTTTCATAAGATATGAGAATTCAGATTAAAAATATATATGAATTATGCATATCAAATACAGGCTTAAGAAATAAGAATTCTTTTAATTTGGTTAAATATGATGGCTATTTCGAGTAAATTTGTATCATTCAGCTGAACAACATAAAGTTATCACAAATTACTTATCTTCCATGAAAAATAAACATGTAGATCATTTAGATTTACAGGAAGGCGTTTATCTATTCTACTATAAATGAGAAGAACTTGCAGCTGAACTCTTACTTTGGATACATATCCAAAATCTCATATAAAAGATGAGGCAGGCATACTCATATTTTTTTAAATAATGATTTTAAAGTATGGAAAGTTTTTACTACATTTTGAAAGCTAAAAATGAATGAAAATTAAAGATTAAATACGCAGTATAAAGCTAGAAGATTTTTTTACCAAGAAAAAAACAAGAGATTAAAAGTATTTCAGCCGAAAGTTAATCTTTACTATTTGCTTTTATTGGATTGATTCCATTTAATGGTGTCAACTTGTCTTGACCGAAAATTTTAATATGTGCAGTCAAGGTCCAAAAAATAAATAAATAATATGTGCACTGAAGGTTCGAATAGTGATGATTGCGGAGGCTTGGTGATTTATTTACGGTATCAGTCACTAAATATTACTCAATGCTAATTGTCAATTGTATTAAAAATTATATCATACTATACTTAAAATATTGTATGTGGGAATCAATCCATAATCGATCTGGACATGTCAGAATTTTAGATGAAGACAAATAGAGAGGCTATCCAATGAATTGATTATGTTCGGATATAGTACTCTTGGATGACCCTAATTTTTTTCCTCCTTGTCATCGTTTTATTTTTGCAGGAAACATTTTCTTTTTGGAGATTCCATGGAGGGTAGCAATGAAGAAATGAAAAATAGTGATGGCAAAGCTCATGTTGTCACCAAAATGGAGCCATTTGTGAAAATGGAGAAAATAGAAAAAGGGGAAACATTTGATTTTCCCAAAGTTGAAAAAGTGGAGCCATTTGTGAAAGCAGAGCCACTCGACCTTCCCAAAATGGAAAACTCAGAGAGATTTGGGAAAACAGAGATGCTAGATTCTCCCAAAATAGAAACAAAAAATCTTTCTAAAGATTTTTCCAAAGCTAAAAATGTGAAGCTGTTTGGCCTCCCATTGGCTAGATCGACGTTTTGAGATGAGGAGAGAGAGAGTTTGATGCTGCAATTGAGCTGGATAAGAGATTTCATCAGGCTGTTGTTGAGCTATCCCATGAGAACGGTGCATGATAGCAAACTCAAGGCCTGGATTCGCAAAGCTTCAAATACGAAGAGGCATTCTCTCGAAGATTTGAACCACCTTCTCAGTCAAAATCCCCTTACGTGCTTCCAAGGCCTTTTACCATTCTACATATTGGAGAGCATGGAAAGAGGTTGGAGTCTACTGCTTAACAACAACGTGATACCAGAAGGCATTCTCACTTTATCTACGAATCTTGCTGTGGATCAACTGGTTCAAACTTTACTGTCTCAGGATGATCATACACTCGGCATTTACCATGTCTTGTTCTCTACTAGAGACGCAGTTGAAAAAAGACTTGTCACCGAAAAGATAGAATCAGTCTTGAACGACCAGAAGATTATGCATCGCCTTCATGAATCCTTCACTGGAGTCTTACTCATTAATGCCTTAGATTACTGAAGCTAGGCGGAGGTCCGTGTTCGACAACTGATAGCTTAACAACTTCATCTTCCGATGATAGATGGCATTGATCATTTGCTGATAACAAGTATCGAAAAAGAGATGTCAAGAAAAAAGTACTTAGCGCTTCTGGTGGATGGAGATGCCAAAGAGCCTTTAGATCCACGGAAAATGGGCTTTCCCAAAGAAGAACTTGCGGGAGTTGTGGTGTGCATTACCAAGAAATCTTCAAAGAAGGCTAATAGTGAGTTAACAATGGCACAAGATTTGAATATCAACACAGAGGATCACCTGTTGCCTTGGGAGGTTTTCTGTCGAAACATTGGCACTCCGATTTTAGAATCATCTTTTGCCAAGAGATTAATGGCCGTGCGTATAGTTGAAGAATGCGGTGGTCATCTTCTTGCCGGAGTCATTGTAGCAAAGTCACTGAGGAACGCAAATTATGTTGAAGATTGGGAACGTGCTCTGCACAAATTGTGTTCGCTCCATCCTTCCCACGACGTTGGCATGTTTCAAGACCAGAGCAGCGTCATGCTTAAAGCATTCATAAACTTCATCTGGCATGATTTAAGCAAGACGCAAAAGTATTGTCTTACATCATGTTTATTCATTTCTAAATTTGGGAAGCCTAAAGATGAGTTGATCTATGATTGGATTTCTTCTCGAATAATGGTTGCAGGAGAAGCAGATCATAATTTGAGAGAGTTTGTGGACCGTTTTGCCTTGTTGCGATTACAGGATAACAAGTCAAGGTATATTCAAATTCCACAAGACACATATGCCATCTTGCAAGTATTAAACACTCAGAATCCCTTGTTCATGACAAAATCTGAGTTCAGGTTGGTTGAACTACCAAATGGTGAGCTATGACATAGTGCTATATATATTGATTTGGTAGACAATAACTTGTCTGAGCTACCTTTGTCCCCGAATTGTCGTGAGCCCAAAGTGTTAAAGCTGCACGACAATGTTGCCTTGACAAAAATCCCACCCCTTTTCTTCTTCAAAATGCCCCTACTTTGCATCTTGGATTTGTCCTACTCTAGTGTGAGAGAATTACCGAACTCTTTTTTTGAGTTGGAGCAACTTAGAGAACCCTATATGAAAGGTTGTGAACGCTTCATGAAACTATCCTCAGAGGTTGGAAAATTGAAGAACCTTGAGAAGCTTGATCTTGACAAGACTCAGATCATACATCTCCCACAAGAGATCCGAGAGTTGACCAATCTCCAAAGTTTGATTCTTTGTTTTTATGAGTACTGTGGCAAGAAAAGCATGCAATATACGAGTTCAACAATTATTCCTTCTGGGGTAATTTCAAAACTTAGAGGGTTAAAACATTTAAGCATTGATGTGAACCCTGATGATGAGCGACGGCAAGAGAATTTGCAAGTCATTCTACCAGAAGTCTTGGTATTAGAGTGCTTGCAAACCGTTAATTTGTACATTCCAGAACTTGAACTGTTGAATCTCATCCCTGCTCGCATTTTTAAGCTTGATTTCAGATTCATTGTTGGCAAACACGTCACGGATCATTTCAAGCACACTACCCACAGTTGAAGAAAAATTTAAACAAAGTGAGCGTAGCATAAAGTTTGTGAAAGGTGTTGATGTCCCCTATGAAATAACAAGTGCTATTAGACATAGCAAAGCTTTGTTTTTAGACCGACATATGTCTATCAAGGATCTCTCAATGTTTGGCGGGATGAATATAGAGCAATTGCAAGTTTGTATATTGGTTGAATGCAAAGAGATGCGAGCGATTGTTGATGTAAGACACTCAAGTGTATTTGAGGATATATTTCCCCGTTTGTTGATGTTGAGTGTATCATACATGAAGAATCTGAGGAGCATTTGTGAAGGACGAGTTCATTCCAAGCACTGCTTTGGTATGTTGAAGACCTTAGAATTGCACAATTGTCCAAAGTTAACAACTATTTTCACCTTGGATTTTCTAGGCAACCTTTCACTGTTGAAGGTTCTTCTAGTCAAAGATTGTCCAAAAATAAGTGCTTTAATATCTTGCGGATCATTCGAACTGAGAGTTGGTACTTTCCTCCCTAAATTAAGAACAATGACACTTCTCCATCTTCCTGAACTGATCAGCATTTCCAGTAGATTGCACATAGGTCCAAGTTTGGAAAACATGGGAGTTTATGATTGCCCAAAACTTCAGACTCTTTCAAAAAAGGAATTGTCAAGTCACCATTTGAAAGTCATCAAAGGAGAAACCAAGTGGTGGGAGGCATTAACATGGAGTGAAGCAGAATGGGGAGTCGTTGGCCGGCCGTCTATTTTTGATTGCATCTTTTCTCCAATAGATAAACAGGTTGACATTATGAGTCAATTGGAGTTAGATGATAATATTGATGACATTCCAGGTAAATCTATCGATATATGGTTTCAATTTTATTTGTTGTTTATTGCTACTATGTGGGTCATAACCTCAATAAATTACTTCCTTAAATATATGATGAATTTCCAATAATCCACATGGCAATTGCTATGATTTACTATCTTTGTGAAATATCATGGCAATATGGGGGGACAGTGGACCAGCCATTGCAGTCTTCCACTGGCAAGATCTCTGAGGACATGGGCTGTATCAAAACAGGTGGGATAGTGTGTGAGCCACTACAGTCTTCTAGGGTCAAGGCCTTCAAGTATAGGAAGAGGTATATCCATGCATAACTATCTGCCATTTACCTTAGCTCGTAGGCTTATAACAAAGTAGTTGAATTTTCTAATACAATATATTATTGAAGGACCATGGAAATAAGGACAATAATATCTGAGACTTTTGAAGATGGGACTAGCTGGAGAAAATATGGCCAGAAAGAAATTCTTAATGCCAAATTTCCAAGGTGCAACCTATTTCAATTCTCCATGAATCATACAAATGTAGTCTACTTCACATCTATATATGACTTATTTTTGGTAAACTATATGGAAGCCTCTCTTGATTTATGCTACATGTGGAGCATACGCAGGAAGTATTTCAGATGCACTCACAAATTTGATGAGGGTTGTCAAGCTACCAAACAAGTGCAGAAAATTGACCAGAATACTTCCCTTTACCGTATCACTTATTTTGGCAATCACACTTGCACACAAGCCTCCAGCGTAACAGTTTCCTCGATGAATAATCAGGTTGATGTCATGACTCAATTCGGGGTAGATGATATTGACGACACTCCGGGTAAATCTGTTGATATTTTTTATTTTAATTTTATAGGTTCTTATTATATGTGTGCCATGACTTCATTCACTTCCTTAATTATGCTGATTTTATATTAACGACATGACAATTACCTTAATTAATTCATTGTTATTGTTAAATGCTATCACAACACGGGGGAATAGTGGATGAGCCATTACGACCTTCCAATGCCGAGGTCATCAAGGACAAAAAGCATTCTCCGACGAGGTGTGTGGGTGTAACTGTTTTTATTCTACTTACCTCGGCCTTTAAGCTTATAACAACGTAGTTCTTATTTTCTAATACCAATCCTTAAATTACAGAAGAGCCATGCCTAGATGGACATTGAAATCTAAGGATCTTGCCGATGGATACAGTTGGAGGAAATATGGCCAGAAAGACGTGCTTGGAGCCAAATTTCCAAGGTGCCTCCAATTCTCCAAGAATCATAATTTATTTCCCAATCAGATATTTTCGCTGATGCTACAAATGTTCTATACACAGAGGATATTACAGATGCTCTCGCAGAAATACGGAGGGTTGCCTAGCTACCAAAGTGTTGGAGAGAGATGACGAGGATCCTTCCCTTTTCAATATCACCTATCGTGGCCGTCACACTTGCAGACAAGCTTCTAGTGCAACAAATTCCTCCTTCAATAATCAGGCTGACTTAATGACTCAAACTGAGGTCGCTGATGATGATGATGATAATATTTACTATCATCCAGGTAATTCTTTATATCTATTTTTAATTTTAATTTATTTTGTTTTCTCCTGATTCCTTTACATCGTTGAAATCTACAGCGTTACGGCCTTCTAGCGGAAGGATATTTGCGGACCAAAAGCCAGTTACTGACATAAGCAGCGGGTATATATGCATATAACTGTATTCCATGTGTCTATGTTTAAATGTTAATCCATAAGATTATACAAAAATTGTGTATTTTTTTTTTTGGTGACAAAAATTATGTGTATTTATACAGGGAAAGTGACGCTCGCACACTAGCTTCCTGTGTAACAAATTCTACTCCCAGTTTCAGTGGAAATCAGTGGGGCAAGTCAGCCTCCGATTCAGATCTAGAGGCATTTCCTTTAATGGGCTTCTGGAATCTAGACTCAAGTCTTGACACAGAACAACTATCCGGTGTTGTGGAATTTGATGAAAACGTCTTTATCGACTTCACCAAGGGTTGAGCAGATTATGTTGACATCTAAAAATTTGTTTGAAAAGGTGCACCATATTGTCTTCTCTATTTTTAAATTCTCATTAGACCACCCTTGCTATGATTCTTGTTTGAAAAATCAAATCCCTTGTAAACGTTGCAAAATTGGGTGCTGGGTGTCTCCCTTCTCCCTCTCCTTTTCCCCTCCATTTCCCTGATCTGACCGTTCAATTTGTGTGCTTTCATCTAACGCTCCATAGAGCCACCAACCATTCAATATTGATTCAGTGTTTTGTCTTTTGTCTAGTTAATTTACTCTCAACTGGTTTTGGAACTTTTTATTAAATAAACACGGCATTATTAGTAAAAAAAATGCTATTATATTTTTTTAACTATTTAAATTAAAATTTTATTTTGCGTTTTAAATCAAAATTGCTATGAATTTAATAATTAAATATTTTATATTTTTATCATATTATTTATAAATAAAAATATTAAAAATGGAAAATATTATTTCGGTGAATAAAAATGTTTGAGGAAAAAACATTAAAATTTTAAAAACTGTCTTGTTGAGTAAAATCAACTTTGACGCTTTTCAGAATTTTGAATCAACGTTGTTTTGTCTCTTTGAGAAAAAATTATTAAAATAATATACACACATATTTTGATAGAAAAAATATTTAAATACTTTATAAATCAATAAGGGCTACAGACTATTTATCTCCCTGTTTTTTTTTTTTTTGGGTGCTGGCGTGCCAGAGGAACATGAGATTAAAGGGTGCGATATTCCCAACTTCCAAGATCAAAAGGTGACTTTCAGCAGTCTTTTATCACAATTTTTTTGAATACATGTCCTTAAAATAAAAGGAAATGAAGTAATATAGATGGAAAAACAAGTCATACTTGCATGGTCAGAGTAGACATAACATTGATAATAATAAAAGAGAAATTACAAAAAATAAAAGATGAAAAACTGAAAAGAAAATTGCAAGAGAGTTGTTATTATTGTTCTACTAGAAGCTAACACTTTACTAGTTGTTGAAAAACTTGATGCTATATGTTGAATGTGTGTCATGCTAAAGGTACTGTGTTGAATTTGTTTAAGAATAAAAGTAGTTATGTTAGGTGAAGTAAAAGATATCATAGGGTCAACAATTTTGTATTGGGTAAGTAGATTTTAGAGTTGAGTTATTGAAAAGATGTCTGTAAAAATTGTGTGTAGTTTGTTGGGTTGAAGAGGTTTGTATGTATGTGGTAGCTTCTCTTTTATAAATACAAAGTGACAGTTTTTTTATGGTTTCATTTTTTTTAAAGACACTAGTTATAATTTTTTCCATATTTCTCTACCTTTGTCTCATTGTTGAATTGATGCGTGCTTGATCAAGTCTTTCAATAACTTTCTCTTAGAAGACCTTGGTGAACTTAAGCCAAAATTACTTCTTTTAGACCAAACACTTTCTAAACTTCTTTTAAAAAGTGCTGCGTGCCTTACATTAAATACAAGAGTAATATTTTTCTAAATATTTTTTTTAAGAGTAAAATTGTCCTTTGGCTCGCGTTAGAGGGCTGAAATGGATTGGAATACGTTGTCACTGTGCGAGGGCCTCGTAACTATTTTCACCTCAATAAATGATAGAGAAAATGATAGTTTTATGATGAAAAGAAATTTGGCTCTTGAAAAAAATTGTACAGGGGGATATTGCCCCATGCAAGATGCTTAATGGTCCTCAGAAAAAGTTTTGGTGGAAAAATGGTCTTCAACCAACAAAAAAGAAAAAAAAAAATATATATATATATAATATTTTTATTCATAATAATAAAATAAAGATAAAAATATTTAATGATTAAACTCGGTAATTTTAATTTAAAACACAACAATAAGATTTTAATTTAAATAGTTTGAAAAAATATAATAGCATTTATTTTTACTAATAATGCCGTGTAAATTTTAATAAAAAAGTTTCAAAATCAGTTGAGAATAAATTGACTAGGAAATAGACAGAATATTGAATGAATATTAATGGCGGGTTCGCGCAATGGAGCGTCAAATAAAAGCAGACAAATTAAACGGTCAGATTAAAAAAAAAAGAAGGGAAAAGGAGATAAAAAAAGGAGACACCCCAAATTTATCTTCTATGAACTCTTCATTTGTTTCGTTGAAAGTTTTGACTGATGGATTTGGATTGAGGATCATTTCGATAATATTGATGTGATTTAGACCCTACGCACAGATGTATAGTTTTCTGGTTATATCCAAGTGTTTGGTGTATCATGTATGCATTCAAAGTTTTTTAGCAACAGAGAATGCTAGACGTTATCAATAATCATGACCCGTGTAAGTGCCAATTTCAGTTTTCTTTTGGCATTCATGGTTCCTTAATAATTTTTAAGTGTTATGGATTGTTTATAAAGAGGCACAATAAGCTTTCAATTTCATGAATATTAAGGCTAATAAAATGGAAAATATTAACAGAATAAGTGTCAACATCTATACTTTAAATTTTAAAGTAATCGTTAATAATATTTGGAGTTTTAAAAATTAATGCTGGTATTTGTTACAATACCAATAAAAGAAAGACACGATTGTCGTTTGACACCTAATCAATGATAAGAATTGATTATATTTAAATCATGCATGTGTTAGTTGTTTGAAAGGCTGGGATTAAATCTTGATGCTTTATTTACATAAATTGGTAGATGTTGCAATTTTCTATGGTATTATATTCAGTATATGCCAATTGATGGGAGACATTTTTCTATAAATTAAATATTTGTAATTTAGTGAATGTTATTTATAAATGGGGATTATATATGATTCCCTAGTTATGATACCATTCGGTTATTTAGACATTAATGTGCTTTATATGGATGTTGCCTGAAAATGTTTTAATTCATTCACAAATTTTAATATCCAAAATATGGGGGCTATGTGCATGGGTTTATGCATGATGAGTTTAAATTATGAGAAATTCTAATTTAATTAGAATGGAAAGAGATTATATGGTAGAATTCTAATTTAATTAGAATAATTATGAACAAGATATAAAATATTTTTCATGTTATTGAAATATATTTAAAAGGGCGGGATATCTTGCAAAAACTATTGCAAAAGAAAATGGGTGTTATTCTAAATATTTAGTCTCACTTTTTAAATGTCAAGATATGGTTTTATGTTTTGATTTAGAGAGAAAAATTAATTAAGAGGAGGCTAGTATTTGCATGAGGGGCAAAGTTTATGGTGGTAGTACAAATTTAATTATTTGTCTGGTGTAGATAATATATTTTAAAATAAGTATGTGACCTGTTTAATTATCTTGGTATCAATACTCATTTTTATGAATAATGATTTGTTTATATGTGTTATGGTCCCATAAAATAAATAGAATATTTTCTAAATTATGAGATTGTGAATAGTAGACCCTCAGTGTATAAAATACATAGATGTTAATGTGAGAAGAGCCACTAGTGATTATCCACCCTTAGTGGTGTTTGAAACAAATATGATAATAAGACCATAGAATTTATTACCTTAAAACTGGAGGCTAAGTTGTAAAAAATCTCGTTAGCAATTATTTTAGTATAAATTTAACTCTTAGTGTCGATAAGCATTTCTATGATGCAAACATGATAAAAAAAAAATAAAAATGGGATGATCTTATTGCTCAATCATGTATGTATGTATGAACAAATTTTTAAGAGCTTGTTCCATTAATCCATGTTAATCTCATGATATATATTGTGTGGAGATTGAGCATATCAAGTATAGTTTCATAAGAGGATGATACAAATGAGTGTTTGAGGGATATCATAAATGTTGGTATCATATATAATAGATTTTGTTGTATTAAAATAATACAATGATGTTAAGTAAATTTTATATTAAGATGAGGAAAAATTTATTTGTAGCCAAATAAAATATTATTTAAGTCAGAGTTTATTACTCTGAAGTTGGCTAATAATGAGACTAAGTAGTTGAGAAACTTCTCAGTAAATATTCTACTATGAGTAAAACCGACACAAGTCATGTCAATGATTTAAGATTGCCAAATGGCAATAGTCATTGTAAAGAGAACAATGACATATCTATTGTTTGAGATACAATTAAGTATGCTAAAAGAGGGAGTTATTTCAATCGATTATGTGAGATTTGTAACACACCAAAATTTTTTTTTTAAATAATTAACTCAACCATAGTTGGGTTACAGCCACCCAACACATTTTTATATCAATAATTTCAATATAAAATATTTTATAATTGGCTTCAACTCACACACTATAACATTTCAGACAAATTTTTACCTCCCACATGCCATTAGGCTAAATCACATTTGTCCATCCTTATACTCCCAACAAGTAAAATAAGCAATTTAATAAATTTTTAATACAAGCCAGTTATTTGGTCTTATAATCATGTCATTTTAACCAATCCAAAGTAAACCAAATATTAAAATTACAGTCATCCAAATTGTACCAAAAATAGAAATAGTTTGAAAGGCATGATTACATTTATATATTTATATAATTGACAATAAATAAAAAGCTCTAATATTGGCAATATAACACATTATAAATCATAAATTAAATACCCAAAAGAGACAGTGGATCTATACCACTAAGCCTCTGGGACTCCTCCACGTGTCACTCGTGACTCTTCTCCTGAAAATTGTTAACCACATAATGAGACTCAAAGTCCCAGTAACCAAAGCCAATTTATGATAGTGTATACAAACAGTTAAGTGTGTGCTTACTAAGTAAGAATTAAAAATAATATAATTCTAACAAATATAAGAAATATTATAATAAACACAAACAACCATCCTTATATCCCTCTATTAATCTCGAGCCGTAGCCCTCACTCGGTGCTAAATTACCCAGCCAAAGGTAGATTAGCCCGAGCCTTTACAAGCCACCTATTGAGCTCCAATAGGGGCGTACCACGTGGCACATAAATACAACAATAATAGTAAGTCTCCCAACACCTCCCATAGAATTAAACAAATTTATAATAATATTGCACAATTATACAATATTACAAAATTCATAATTTTCACAATAATCACCCATTAACATGAAGTAACACTAATCACAAATTAAAATTATGGTTACCTTGTGGCTTTTTCAATAAATTATTCCTTAAAATTTCTCTCTCACCACAATCTTCACTAGTAATACAATCTACAAATAACATATTATTTATAAATATTAGTTTCAATTTTTGAAACTAATAAAATAATTCTAATAATAGAATTAAAAATATAACATAATTCCTAAACTCAATCTTAATACAAATCTATAGTTAATACTATTAAGTAAAATTTTTAACTCCTCTTTTAATTATCAATAAACATTAATAATCTAAAAATCAACTTCTAAACTAATTTCTATTATTAAAATTTTCTTTTTATTTCATAAATTCGTACCTAAAATATCCAAAAATTAAAAATTGAGTCTCTAGCTTAGAATCATAATCCTATAACCATAATAATTCATTTCTCATCTCAAATAATCATCTAAACCTCAATAAATTAACATATATTTTCAGATCTAGTTTAGGATTTGATCCATAAGCCACAGATTCAAAGATCATCAATAAATTTATACTCTAGATCATTTATTATACTACTGACAACCTCAAAAATCATATTTATTCAACATAAATTCATCCCTCTTCCAGATCTTAAATTTTCTACCACTACAAACTCAGAAACCAAAGAAGAATGATGACTAAGAAAAAATTTTAGAACACTTACTTAGTCTTGAAAAACTTAAAATCACACCCTAAATATCCTATTAAAAACTCTTACCTTAAAACCCAGCACCGGTGAACTTGGCTCACAGATGCTCTCTCTGCCTCAGCTCACGCACGAAAGAAGGAATGAAGAAATGAAGGAACAGGTGAGTTTTTATAAAAATTCAGTGGGTCTCACATCTTTTTTTTATTATTATTTCTTCTTTTCTTCTTCTTCTTCTTCTTCTTTTTATTATTATTTTATTTTACTATTGAGGCGGCGGCCGAAAGCAAACTTCTCTTTTTTCTTCTTCTCTCTCTTTTTTTTTTGCATACCTTTTTTTTATAATAATAATTTAATAATATTTTTTTAATTAATTAATTAATAATAATTTTTTTTAATTAATTTTTTTAAAAAATTTAATTTAGAATTATATCCTAAGTTAGATTTAATGATCATTTTCCTACTAATTTATTTACCTCTAAATATTTTTTTTAAAATTTCTATTAACCCAAATTAACTATTAAAATTTAAATTGGGATGTTACAAGATTAGATGTAAATCTGACGGATTTGTTAACTAGCCCCTAGGGATAATTTTAATTATTAAAATGTTAAGGGGAATGAGACTAAAACATATTGAAATTAATAGTGATGGCAATGCAACCTTTGTGATTGGAGATCCCATGAAGAAGGTTCAATGAGTAAGAACAAGTTACTTGTTAGTTCTACTAGCACTAAATTTTTTGTTCCTTCCTATGATTTGAGAAAGTGCTAGAATGCATTGATTGGAGGTTGAGCGATTCTCTTAGGCCTCGTTTGGTATGATGGAAGAGTTTTTAATAGAATTGAAATTAAAATTAGAATCAAAATTAGAATTAAAATAAAATTGAGTTTTAAAAGTGTGTTTGGTATGAAGATAAAATTTTAATATAATATTAATTAGTATATGAACTTAAAATAAGAAAAGACCAAATTGTCCTTTTTTCTCAAAATTAAAAAGACATACCTTGTCATAAATGGACAAAAAAGATGAGGGTAGTGGGATCCAAAATGAATTTAAGAGAATTGAAACAATTTCATGGTCAATATGATGGGATTGGATTCTAACATTTTGGTGAAATTAAGATTCTTAAGAATTGCAACTCCTACATACTAATTGTGCTTAAATTAGGATTCCACCCACCTTGCCAATTCAATGATATCAAACATGGCCTTAATGTTTTTTATAGTCCTTATGGATGGTGTATTCATTACAGATACACTTGATGAAAACACCCATACAAATGTGGAGTGGGGCTGCTCTTATGAGATCGTGGCAAAATCTCTAGAGTATTTGTTAAAACCAGGTGAGCGCATGGCTGATAACGTGCAAAATTATCGTTAACAACAAAGACTATGGGGCTATGATCTGGTTAATAAGACCTTTAATACACACTCAAGATTTGTTGGTTCAATAACGAAGTTACACTGACTTTTCTGTATGCTAAGTTTTATTAGTTCTAGGTCTGGTTCAAGTTGAGACACCAAATTCGAAGTGATTATCTTCCATGTTAATAACTCAGATGATAGAGATCCTTTGACACATATGAAGGATTATATGAGTATGTCAAAAGGAGAAGTCTCATGTTACCTACATCAGTAAAACTCCTAGTGTATAAAGGAATGAAAGTGGGCTAGAAAGGGGCATGGAGGAGAAGTCGACTCGCGCACATATGATAGGCTGACTGAGGGTAGTCACAGTTGAACATAGCTGATTCCCCCTACGCGTGAGTTAAAGAGGCACTGGTTTTATTTATTTATTTATTTTCCCTTTAGAGTTTGGAAACTATTTTGCATAGTTACAAAATTATTTGTATAAAATAACTTTTTAAAGTTTTTTTTCCTTCCTTTTGAAATATGTGGAGGATTGTTGGATATTTTAAAATATATATTGGTATTTCAAAAGGAATCAATATTTTTATTAATAATATTAAACACTAATTAAGGCTATTAAAATTGAAAATTGATATCTTTAATTGTCTTCGAATGCAATGTTTAGAAACCGCCATAATGAATTAGTGTAATTGTAGTAACCCTGACTAAATTTAAAATAAATAAATAAATAAATAAATATATAAGTTAACTTATTTAAAGTGTGTTTATATTAGTTCTTGGGATAAATATAATAAGTTAGAGACTTGGTCTAGTGGCAACTGAGCAAGTCTTCATAAATTAGGTCCCTAGTTCGAATTCGAAAGAGTAAAAAAGAAGAGTTAAATTTTTTCTTTTTCTGGCCATGCAAAATTACTAAATTGCCCTTAGTTCCATCAGATTTTTTTAACTCTTTCTTCCTTCTTTCTCAATAAATCTGGAGCAGAGAGAGATTTGAGGAGCACCAATATTTTTGCTCTACCTTTCAACCGAAGCTATCCTCTTCCTCCTCCACTGAAGCCAGCACCGTTGTTCGTGTGGTCGCCGTCGACACTGTGCTGTTCGTCCGCCTTTGTTGCTAATTCAAGTATGAAAAATCTCTTTTTCTCTTAGCTTCTTGTTCGCGTGGGTATAAATGGTCTAGTTGAGCTAAGATCTCTTCTTTTTGGGTTCATTTTTTGATTACCGGTGAGCTTATTCTTCTTCATTCATGGCGATAGCTCTTCTTCACTGTTCAGAATCGTTTTCCTTCCTCTGTTTGTGAGTGTGAGTAGCTGAAATAGTATTAAGGTAATTATAAATCTTTAGTTGTTGTTACTATGTGTGAGGCCGCTGTTGCTGTGTGCGCGCGTGAAATTTCAAAAGTTATGGTTGCTCTATTGTTGTCGTACTGTTATAGGGAAGGGACAACTCAATATTAAGTTGGAAATTGATCTCAAAGCTTAATGATGATATATTCATGGCTAAAATTAGAATTATTTGATAGAACCTTATTACTGCCATACATTGTAAGAAGATTCAGATTTAAGCTGAAAACTTGACTTAAGAATTGGTAGTGATATACATATGAGTCATAATTTTGAAGCTTGATTGATTTTTGGTAAATTGTTGAAGGTTTTAAAGTGATAAGGTAGAAGTAAGGCACCCAAGGTAAGTGGTGCAAAGATTGAGAGAAAACTTCTATTTCAAAAATAAAAAAAAAAATAGAATGGCATGGCTAAAGTTTTATGGAGAAAGTAAGAGGAACAAATGATAATGCTTGAATTAACTTTAAATCATAAATTTGGTTTTGAATTTTTGATGGTGGTTAGTAAAGGGTGTGTTATAAATTAAAAAGTTATTAAAATTGTATATATTTGTATTTTATAGGGTTGTGGAAGCACAAGACCCTAACAAGACTTAAAAGAAGAATACTTTTGAGAATTTAGAATTTCAACAAGTAAGTGAATTGCATTCCTTATAACTATTTATTGAAGATCTTTTATTGAAATATTTTAATTTTATGAATTATGTTAGTTTTAGAAATTTTGAAATAATGATGAAGAATAGTTATATTATGATTTGTGCATTTTCTCAAGAAATATATTTTTAATATTGATGAAGGCACCTTTGCTTATTGAATTTTAAAATTTCTTGATTACATGATTAGTGCAAGTTTGTACATTCATTATGGTGTATCAATTTGGCAAGTTTCATATATTTGAAGCAATTAATGCGAGTTTGATCTTGAGAATGAAAATTTGATTTCAAAAATAATTATCTCTCTCGCATGTTTGGAATGGGATTTCTAAGAGAACTCTACACAGAACACTGCTGCTAACGACAATTCTGTTAGCCCATAGCGCTATAGTTAAACATTAGCTAGTTTGTTTCGTGAATTTTATTCTCACATTTGGTATTCATGGGCTTTACACTTGCGTTTGATTCCGTGGCTTGAGCCGCGCTTGGTTACTTACCCTCGTGGACTATGTGTCCACGTTTGTTTCGTAGTTTCAGCTGCATTTGATTACTTACTTTTGTGGATTGGTGTGTCCACATTTGTTTTTGTGATAAAAGCCGCATTTAGTTACTTACCCTCGTGGATAGAGTGTCCATATTTGTAACCTGTTCTGTTGAGTTCTCAAAATTTTAAATGTTGATTAATATATGTTTTCAAAATTTACTTGATTTTGACTAGTAATTTGTATCACTTTGAGTTATATGAGAGCAGATTATTTTCTTTAAGCATTATAACATAAATTGTTTTCAATTTACTCTTGTTTTACAAATGTGATTATAATTTACATGTTTATAAATTTTGATGGAATTACTTTTAATTATCTGACACCATTATTAGAGATTGTCAATTTAAATTTTAAAAATTTTACCATGGGAATGCTATTCATTGAAAAATTATTTGGCCTCAAATTGGTTAGCTGATGTCGATCCTACCAACGACCTCAAAAGGGCAGAATAACTACAGTGGGTGAAAGTTTTTGGATTGGTATTGTTTCTTTTAATGTAAATATATAGCTTGTATGTCTTTTTGATTTAAAAGAAAAATTTGATGCTCCACATAGATTGTTGATGGACTTTATTTTGGTTTGTATATCAATTGCTGGCTGGAAGGAGCTACGCTCCTAATTTATACTGTTATCTACAAAAAATTTTGTTGTCAAATTTTTAGGAGATCCTAGTTATAGGGGAGGTTCTGCCGAAATTTTTACAAAAACGTCGACACTTTCTTATAATAATGAGTTTAAAGAAGTTATTTTAATTCTCATGTGATTTGATTAAATTTTGTTCTTCTCTTTGTGAAATGGAATAAATATTCACTTGAAAGCTTACGGGAATGTGAGAGTGGTTCACACCCGTGCCGGTCACCCTTTATTTTTGAGGCGTGACAGTAATGAGCCATAATGTTCATGAAATTAATAATTAAATCATGCTTTTGAGCTATTCAAAGGTTGTCTAATCTTGTCTATAAATACCAAGGAGTGTTGTGAGTCCAGTGCTAGGCTCTTTAATTTTCAGGCCAATTCTTTCCTCTACCTCTATACTATGTTGTACTCCCTGAGTATTATTTTGCTAGTCTCTATTATCCTGTGTCCTCGTTTATTTTATAGGATGAGTCTGTCTAATCGTGGGGAGTTTTCGTTCGATCAACTAGTGTGGCGAAATAGCTTTTAAGGATAATATCCTTGCGCACGACTCAAACTATGATTTACTTGTTGAAGTCAACAAAAGAAAGCAAAGTGTGTATGTGTGACTTAAGTAAGAGAAAGGATAAAGTGGGTGTAGAAATCAGAAAAGTAAGGAAGAGAAAAAGTGAGGGAAAAAGTACGGCTGAAAGTTAAGTTTTTGTGTGTATTGCAACTGATGACTTCCAATATTTTATTGAATTTATTAGTATTTTTATTATAATTGAAAGTCATTTATTGAAATTTTGTTAGCAAAAATATGATTAAAAAGATGAATGTGTATGAAAATGGGCTTGGATATAAGTTGGAAGTTAGTGGACCAATTCTATCATTTATTCTGGATTTTATGCATGTAGGAAGGCCCAATTTAGGGGCCCAAAGAAGAGAATTTTGGAGCCCAAGTCAAAGAAATTAAAATTGAAAAGAAAATCTGAACAGGTTATGTTCGCTGTAGCAAAAATGTGTTTTGCTGCAGCAAAGCGTGATTTTAATGAAACACACAATTTTGACTCTCAGCGAATTTTTAGGGCTTGAGGCACCTCATATCAGTTCCAGTTCGTCTTCAACCAGCAGCTGAACGTCCAGGGAGCATTCTAAGGTGGAGAAAGAGTTGGAGAAGCTTGGGGAACACTTGGGTCTTGCGATTTGTGACAGAAATCATCCTTCCTAAGCTTTCTTCTTCCTTTTCTCTACATTTTAATGTATCTTTTGCTGAATATTGTTGCTTTATACAGTTTTGATGGCTGTTAGTGGCTGACTACATTTGACCTAGAGTAGCTATAAACTTATTAGTGGATTAGAGCTTGTTTTTACCCATTGGTTATGCTTAATGTTAATTTTGGTTGCTCAATCTTGCATTAATTTGTCTATTTAATGTTTGGCCATCATTAAATATGAATTTGGGTGTTGGGGTTTTTCCTTGACAAAGGGAAATCTCATTTGGACCTTTAGATTGAGTAATATGAGATTAGACTATGATTTAATTTGTAATTAGGATAGAAATATACCTAATTACCTCATATAATCAAATTAGAGTGAGTTGGAATTAAAGTTGCCTCTTGAATAATTTTGTTAGAAATAACATAATTAATTTGAGAGAGGGTTATTTGAGGTTCGAAAGACCCTTATAGCCATTAATGCTCTAGATTAACAAAATTGGCGTTAAAATTAATTAATTGGGTAAAAAGCAAGATCTATAAAGCTAGCAAGAGATTAGTGACTCTAGGTTGCATTGGACATTTTTGGTTGTTGGATTGGGAATCTTATTGCATTTTATTCATTTTATTTTTTAAAATGGGAACTTTATTGTCTAATTGCTATTTTGCTTGATTCCTTGTGGGATCGACCTTGACACACTACTATATTGCACTTTGACCCATACACTTGCGGTGAAACATTTTGTGTGCATCAGCAACTTGAATGAGAAATAAAATACAGTTAATCCCTCTATTTTTTTATCCCAAAATTCCAACATTTGATATTAGAGTTGAAGCTATTGAGGTATAGCTAGGCTGCTTAATATTAGCTAGTACAATTCAAGTATTCAGGTAGAAGACTCTAAAAGTCTAGACTTGCTCAAGGTTCTATTGGTACATAGTTAGGGAATGTGAAGTAGATCGATCAAGGACTAGATTAGCTTGGTGTAAGTGGAGGGCACTACTAAGGTCATCATGGCAAACATGATGTCAAATGCTTGTTTAGTGGAAAAGCTAAACAACAAGAACTATCAAGTATAGAGTACAATAGTCGAACTTTACCTCAGAGGTTAGAATCTTTGGGATCTCATCAACGGAGATGACACTACACCCCTAATAAATCCAAATGAACTGAAGAAGCGATACGTAAGGGCTAAGAAAACTCTTTACATATTGGCTGTTACTATTGAGCCATAGTTTTTTAGATAAGTCAAAGAGGCAAAGATGCCAAAGGAATCATGGGATACGTTGGCCTCATTGTTTGCAAGAGCAAATGATGTAAAGTTGCAATTGTTGAAGAATGAGCTTGCCTTGATTTAATAAAATGATATGCGGGTAAGTGAGTATTTTTCAAAACTTAAATCTATTTGTAATGAGATTTTAAAGTTAGATCCAAGGAATTCTATCACTGACATAAGGATGAGGAGAATTATTATTATGAGGTTAAACCTAAAATATCATGGCCTAGTCATGGCAACAAGAGATTGGTCTAATGAACCAATTTTAGTTGAGTTGGAAAGTATCCTAGCCAATCAAGAAGTTTTGGATACTCAAATGCCTAAAGTTCCTTCAAAAGATGATGAAAAAATGTCTCTCTTTTGTAAAAAGAAATATCAACGAGAGGATATTCCAACTCAAAGAAGAAAGGAAATGATAAAAGGCAACAAAATGACAGGCATAGAGGATGTCTCAATAGAAACTCACACGAAAGGGGACCTTGTGAAGGTCGAGACAAGTTTGATGAAAGGAAAAATCACTGAAAGAAAGGTCAATAATATAATTGTGAGAAGGTCGATCACTTTGCTCGAGACTATTGGCATAAAAAGGCTTAAGGAAATCTCATCACCTCCAACAATAAGCATGACAATGAGGAACAATGGGATTTTCAAGCTTCAAGCTCCATTGAAGAAGAGATGGTAATAGAAGATTTTAATGAAGAAGCAATAGCAGCACCCTGTATCAGGGAAGAAGAGGATGAAGTCAAGGAAGAGAATGTTAAGGAAAGTAAGAACAAAGAAGCAGATAAGGATGAGGACGATATGAAGGAACTTAGTTTGAAGAAAGTGATTGAATCATATTTTAGCTTTCAAAGTTTAAAGAAGGAAAAAGACGATGAAGATGGAGCATGGTTTGAAGCACAAAATGAAGTTGGATATGTGTGAGTCCTCTTAACAAGACAAAGTAGATTATGACAAGTTTAAGAACTACTTGGAAGACTAAGAAAAAAGAAGTAATGTAAGATAATAAAAATTAATTAGCCGGTGAAAGGAAGTATTGAAGAACACTGACTAATTAAAGAAGATAAAATAATTAAGAATAACTGTAGAATTATGGAGAAGCAAGCAGTAGCGGTGAATAAAGAAAGAGCTAGAATATCTTCACTATCATCTATGGCGGCCATGGATTATTCAAAAAGCTAATGTAGACCGACATAAACGAGTATAAAAAGTGAGTTTTGATAATTGTTGTGTGCAGAGAAGGGGGAAAGAATCAAAGAAAGCAACGCGAGCGTGTGTGTGACGTGAGTGGGATAAGGGATAAAGTGGGTGTAGATGTCAGAAAAGTAAGCAAGAGAAAAAGTGAGGGAAAAATTATGGCTATAAGTCAAGTATCTGTGTGTATTGCAGCTTGAGTAAGAAAACAAATTGTATTTTCACAATCCTTTTCTTTAATCCTAAAATCCCAACAGGGTTAACGTGCGAAGCAAGGAAGTTAGCCTAACGACGAAACGGTGCCGTATAACCAAAGGGAAATTACAACGAAACGCTGCCTTTATTAGTAATTAGTTAAAGTTTAAGCACTGAATTTTGAACTGACTGTATCAAGTGCAGCAATTAAATAACAACTTAATCAAAACTAAACATATAAAAATGATTATTTTTTTAAAAAGAAAAAACAAAACGAAGTTGCATGTAAGATTCCACTTATGACTTAGGTTTAGCGGTTCAATTATTGAGCAACTACTCAAATTTAGAATTACATGGAATAGATGCAAGTGCTGGAGTTGACTAGAGGTAGAGGGTACGAGTCCTCTGATCTCTAGATCTCCACTCATCAGCCAGAGGCTTGGGCTTTATCAACTCAACAGGCAACATACACCTCATCTCATCGCTTCCTGCTAAAGCTACGTACCTCCTGGTATGTATGACTTCTTCCTCATCCATATTTCTCAAACAATAGATGTCATTTATATTTGACATGCATAATTCATATATATATTTTTTAATCTAAATTCTGATATCTTTTGAGACAATACTTAAAAAGTAAGATCTAAACAGTTGATTTTTTTTTAATTTGGTTAAATATGATGGCTATTCAAGTAAATTTGTATCATTCAGCTGAACAACATAAAGTAATCACAAATTACTTATCTTCCATGAAAAATAAACATGTAGATCATTTAGATTTACAGGAAGGCTTTTATCTATTCTACTATAAATGAGAAGAACATGCAGCTGAACTCTTACTTTAGATGCATAGCCAAAATCTCATATAAAAGATGAGGCAGGCACACTCATTTTTTTTTAAATAATGATTTTCAAGTATGGAAAGTTTTTACTACATTTTGAAAGCTAAAAATGAATGAAATTAAAGATTAAATACGCAGTATAGAGCTAGAAGATTTTTTAGCAGAAAAAAAAACTAAGAGATTAAAAGTATCTTAGCCGAAAGTTAATCTTTACTATTTACTTTTATTGGATTGATTCCATTTAATGATGTCAACTTGTCTTTACCGAAAATTTTAATATGTGCAGTCAAAGTCCAAAAAAAAAATTATATGTGCACTGAAGGTTCGCATAGTGAATTAGTGATGACTGCGGAGGCTTGGTGATTTATTTACGGTATTAGTCACTAAATATTACTCAATGCTAATTGTCAATTGTATTAAAAATTATATCATACTAAACTTAAAATATTGTAAGTGGGAATCAATCCATAATCGATCTGGATACGTCAGAACTTTAGATGGAGACAAATGGAGAGGCTATCCAATGAATCGATTATGTTCAGATGTAATACTTTTGGATGACCCTAATTGTTTTCCCCCTTGTCGTCATTTTATTTTTGCAGGAAACATTTTCTTTTTGGAGATTCCATAGAGGGTAGCCATGAAAAAATGAAAAATAACGATGGCAAAGCTCATGTTGTCACCAAAATGGAGCCATTTGTGAAAATGGAGAAAATAGAAAAGGGGGAAACATTTGATTTTCCCAAGTAGGAAAAGTGGAGCCATTTGTGAAAGCAGAGCCACTCGACCTTCCCAAAATGGAAAACTCGGAGAGATTTGGGAAAACAGAGACGCTAGATTCTCCCAAGATAGAAACAAAAAATCTTTCTAAAGATTTTTCCAAAGCTGAAACAGTGAAGCAGTTTGGCCTTCGACCGACTGGATCGACCTTTAGAGATGAGAAGAGAGAGAGTTTGGAGCTGCAATTGAACCGGATAAGAGATTTCATCAGGCTGCTGTTGAGCTATCCCATGAGAACGGTGCATGATAGCAAACTCAAGGCCTGGATTCGAGAAGCTTCAAATGCGAAGAGGCATTCTCTCGAAGATTTGAACCACCTTCTCAGTCAAAATCCCCTTGCGTGCTTCCAAGGCCTTTTGCCATTCTACATATTGGAGAGCGTGGAAAGATGTTGGAGTCTACTGCTTAACAACAACGTGATACCAGAAGGCATTCTCACTTTATCTACGAATCTTGTTGTGGATCAACTGGTTCAAACTTTACTGTCTCAGGATGATCATGCACTCGGCATTCACCATGTCTTGTTCTCTACCAGAGATGCAGTTGAAAAAAGGCTAGTCACTGAAAAGATGGAATCAGTCTTGAACAACCAGAATATTATGCATCGCCTTCATGAAGCCTTCGCTGGAGTCTTACTCATCAATGCCTCAGATTACCGAAGTCAGGCTGCGGCGGAGGTCCAAGTTCAACAACTGATAGCTCAACAACTTCATCTTCCGATGATAGATGGCTTTGACGATTTTTTGATAACAATTATCGAAAAAGAGATGTCAAGAAAAAAGTACTTAGTGCTTCTGGTGGATGGAGATGCCGAAGAGCCTTTAGATCCAAGGAAAATGGGTTTTCCCAAAGAAGAACTTGCGGGAGTTGTGGTGTGCATTATCAGTAAATCTTCGAAGAAGGCTAATAGTGAATTGACAATGGCACAAGATTTGAATATCAACACAGAGGATCACCTGTTGCCTTGAGAGGTTTTCTGTCAAAACATTGGCACTCCGATTTTAGAATCATCTTTTGCCAAGAGATTAATGGCCGTGCGTATAGTTGAAGAATGCGGTGGTCATCTTCTTGCCAAAGTCATTGTAGCAAAGTCACTGAGGAACGCAAATTATGTTGAAGATTGGGAACGTGCTCTGCACAAATTGTGTTCGCTCCATCCTTCCCACGACGTTGGCATGTTTCAAGACCAGAGCAGCGTCATGCTTAAAGCATTCATAAACTTCATCTGGCATGATTTAAGCAAGACGCAAAAGTATTGTCTTACATCATGTTTATTCATTTCTAAATTTGGGAAGCCTGAAGATGAGTTGATCTATGATTGGATTTCTTCTCGATTAGTGGTTACAGGAGAAGCAGAGCATAATTTGAGAGAGTTTGTGGACCGTTTTGCCTTGTTGCGATTACAGGATAACAAGTCAAGGTGTATTCAAATTCCAAAAGACACATGTGCCATCTTGCAAGTATTAAACAATCAGAATCCCTTATTCATGACAAAATCTGAGTTCAGGTTGGTTGAACCACCAAATGGTGAGCTATGGCATAGTGCTATATATATTGATTTGGCAGACAATAAGTTGTCTGAGCTACCTTTGTCCCCAAATTGTGGTGAGCTCAGAGTGTTAATGCTGCACGACAATGCTGACTTGACAAAAATCCCACCCCTTTTCTTCTTCAAAATGCCCCTACTTTGCATCTTGGATTTGTCCTACTCTAGTGTGAGAGAATTACCGAACTCTTTTTTTGAGTTAGAGCAACTTAGAGAACTCTATATGAAAGGTTGTGAACGCTTCATGAAATTATCCTCAAAGGTTAGAAAATTGAAGAACCTTGAGAAGCTTGATCTTGACAAGACTCAGATCACACATCTCCCAAAAGAGATCCAAGAGTTGACAAATCTCCAAAGTTTGATTCTTTGTTTTTATGAGTATCGTGGCAAGAAAAGCATGCAATATGCGAGTTCAACGATTATTCCTTCTGGGGTGATTTCAAAACTTAAAGGGTTAAAACATTTGAGCATTGATGTGAACCCTGATGATGAGCGATGGCAAGGGAATTTACACGTCATTTTACCAGAAATCTTGGTATTAGAGTGCTTGCAAACCGTTAATTTGTACATTCCAGAACTAGAACTGTTGAATCTCATCCCTGCTCGCATTTTTAAGCTTGATTTTAGATTCATTGTTGGGAAACATATGTCACGGATCATTTCAAGTACACTACCCACAATTGAAGAAAAATTTAAATGAAGTGAGTGTAGCTTGAAGTTTGTGAAAGGTGTTGATGTCCCCTATGAAATAACAAGTGCTATTAGACACAGCAAAGCTTTGTTTTTAGATCGACACTTGTCTATCAAGGATCTCTCAATGTTTGGCAGGATGAATATAGAGCAATTACAAGTTTGTATATTGGCTGAATGTAAAGAGATGCGAACGATTGTTGACGTAAGATGCTCAAGTGTATTTGAGGATATATTTCCCTGTTTGTTGGTGTTGAGTGTATCGTACATGAAGAATCTGAGGAGCATTTGTGACGGACGAGTTCATTGCAAGAACTTCTTTGGCATGTTGAAGACCTTAGAATTGCACAATTGTACGAAGCTAACAACTGTTTTTACCTTGGATTTTCTGGGCAACCTTTCACTCTTGAAGGTTCTTCTAGTCAAAGATTGTCCAAAAATAAGTGCTTCGATATCTTGCAGATCATTCGAAGTGAGAGTTGGTACTTTCCTCCCTAAATTAAGAACAATGACACTTCTCCATCTTCCTGAACTAATCAGCATTTCCAATGGATTACACATGGGCCCAAGTTTGGAAAATATAGGAGTTTATGATTGCCCAAAACTTCAGACTCTTTCAAAAATGGAATTGTCAAGTCAAAATTTGAAAGTCATCAAAGGAGAAACCATGTGATGGGAGGCATTAACATGGAGTGAAGCAGAATGGGGAATAATTGGCCGGCCATCTATTTTTTATTGCATCTTTTCTCCAATAGATAAACAGGCTGACATTATGAGTCAACTGGAGTTGGATGATGATATTGATGACAGTCCAGGTAAACCTATTGATTTCAATTTTATTTGTTGTTTGTTGCTACTATGTAGGTCATAACTTCATTAATCACTTCCTTAAATATATGATGAATTACCAATAATCCACATGGCAATTGCTATAATTTACTATCTTTGTGAAATGTTATTGCAATCTGGGGGACAGCGGACCAGCCATTGCAGTCTTCCATTGGCAAGATCCCTGAGGACACGAGTCGTCGTATCACAACGACAGGCGGGGTAGTGTGTGAGCCATTACAGCCTTCTAGTGTCAAGGTCTCCAAGTACGGGAAGAGGTATATCTATGCATAACTATATGCCATTTACCTTAGCTCGTAGACTTATAACAATGTAGTTGTATTTTCTGATATAATTCTTGTATTATAGAAAGACCAAGGAAAAAACGACAATAATATCCGAGTCTCTTGACGATTTATACTTTTGGAAAAAATATGGTCAGAAATTAGTTCGTAATTCCAAATTTCCAAGGTACAACCGATTTTCAGTTCTCCATGAATCATGGATAATCTACTTCACATCTATATATGACTTATTTTTGGTTAACTATATGTAAGCCTCTTTTCATTTATGCTACATGTGGTGCATACGCAGAAAGTATTTCAGGTGCACTCATAGATGTGATGAGGGTTGTCAAGCTACCAAACAAGTACAGAGAATTGACGAGAAGCCTCACCTTTACAGTATCACTTATTCTGGGAAACACACTTGCACACAAGCCTCCGGTGTAAACAATTCCTCCATGAATAATCAGGTTGACGTGATCGCTCAACTTGGGGTAGATGATATTGACGACAGTCCCGGTAAATCTGTCAATATTTGATTTTAATTCTACAAGTTCTTACTGTTAGTATGTGTGCCATAACTTACATTTACTTCCTTAATTATGCTGATTTTGTATTAATGAGATGACAATTACCTTAATTAATTCACTGTCATTGTTAAATGCTATCACAAGACGGGGGAATAGTGGATGAGCCATTACGACCATCCAATGACGAGGTCTTCAAGGACAAAATGCATTATTAGAAGAGGTGTGTGGGTGTAACTGTTTGTATTCTATTTACCTCGGCTTGTAAGCTTATAACAACGTGGTTCTTATTTTCTAATACTGATCCTCAAATTACAGAGAAGTCACTTCTAGATGGACAAAGCAATCCAAGTCTCTTGACGATGGATACGGTTGGAGGAAATATGGCCAGAAAGACATTCTTGGAGGCAAATTTCCAAGGTGCCTCCTCTTCTAATTCTCCAAGAATCGTAATTTATATCCCAATCAGATATTTTGGCTGATGCTACAAGTGTTCTATACACAGAGGATACTACAAATGCACTCACAAGGGTTGCCTAGCTTCCAAACAGGTGCAGAGAGATGACGAGGAGCCTTTCCTTTACAATATCACCTATTGTGGCCGTCACACTTGCAGACAAACCTCCAGTGCAACAAATTCCTCCATGAATAATCAGGCCGACTTACTGATACAACATGGGGTAGATGATGACGATGACGACGACGACTTTGATCCGGGTAATTTTATATCTATTTTTTATTTAAAATTAGGGAAAATAGAACCTTCAAGTTCCTATATTTTGGGTTTTGGTTTCAGTGGCCAAGAGTTAAACTATTTAGGTCCCTGCCCTTGCACTTTAAAACAACGTTGACTACTGACATCGGCCCCTTTGGTTTCAGAATCTTTTGCGAGGAGTTTGATAACTTTCAGAATCAGAACAGTGGAGGATAACGAAAATGTGGCGGCTGCTGACCCCGAGAATTTGCGGCAACAAATAAAGTGAAAAGCACATTAAAAAATGAGAAAGAAAAACTCAGCCATGTCTCAATTAGGGTTTGGCACCCTTTTATTAACTTTGGCGAAGTAAATTGGTATGTGTTTGGACTTTGGATAAAATAAATTTAAAACAGCTTTTACTTCTTTTTTTTGACCCATTAGAGCCGTTCAAATGAAAGCTCAAAATTTTAGCTTCTAGGGGCAATTTGGATTTCCATTAAAAAAATATTAATTATAAAAAATTAAATAATATTATTAATTTTAAATATAATTGATTATGTTATGTGCTATACAATTAATTTATAAAATTTATTTTAATCAAAATTAAAAAGAAAAATTGAAAAACATGTAAAACTATGGTTTTATACAAATGTATCCAAACACACATATTACATGTTAAAATTAATTATAAATCTAAATATATATTTTTTTTAAAATATCCAAATATTCATTAAACATGTCAAAATTAATTATAAACTCAAAATTATAATTTTATTAGAAATATCCAAACATTCCTATCCATGTCAAAATTAATTATGAATCCAAAATCATAGTTATCTCGTAAGTTATTATTACCTTCTTTTTAATTCAACTTTTTAATTATACTTTTTTAAAAATTAATCTGAAAATCATATAAACTATTTTACAAATTGATTTTGGCATGTATAAAGTTGTTTAGATATTTTTAAGAAAATCATAGTTTTGAATTTATAATTAATTTTGTCATATATAATGAGTGTTTATATATTCTTAAGAAAATTTTGGTTTTGAATTCATAATTGATTTTAATGTGTAAGAAAGGTGTTTGGATATATTTTTTATAAAATCATGATTTTAACCTTTATAATTGATTAATTTGGTTATCCAAACACGCACAAGAGGTTCTCGGAAGGTTAGATTGTTAGGAGAATAACAAACAATTGGTTCATAAATATCTAAATTCTATATTCTCTAACAAATTATTGAGAAATTTGGCGTGCATTGGATCCAAAATGACTGTGAAACTCTGACCATATATTGACAGTGTTGACTATAATTGTGATAATTGGACTTGGATTGTCATGTCAACATAAATCATATAAAGGGTCTTTACACTGATCTCTTAAAGTGTAACGGTGTTTAAAACATATGAATTTGTGCCCGTAGAATCATCGAATATCAAGATCTTAGTATGTCCTAATTTTTATAATTGACATATGTTTGGCAATTTATTTATCATGTTATGCAGTAATTGTTCTCTCTGTTAGCTCATTCCTTTTCTCTTACCAGTTGCTTATTTACTTGTCTTCCTGTTAGCTCTGTTATCTTGTTCTAGATGAGGTAATTGGGCTATAATATTTTTTTTTTATCAAAAACGACAAATGGGTGATATATATATATATATATATATATTTTTTTTTTTTTTCCTATTGGGCTAATATGTTTTGTGACACTTGCCATGTCAGGACAGAGTTTAATCCTACCAAAGTGTCAAGAGACTCACAGGCAGTAGTCATCTATAATCTATAAACAATATAGAAAAGAAAAACTTAGGCAGACATGTTATATTAGGCTGGATATAGTAGTACCATATTTTTTTTCTTGTCACTGCAGTACCATATTTTTTTTTCTTCTGTTTTGTCCTTTAAATACATCAGATTGACAGGAACTACTTTTCTTAAAAGGAATGTCAAATTAATTTCTTGAAACATATACTTTTTTTTTATAAAATTTAGAATAAAATCCTGATATCGAATATATAAATGATATAGCTTTGTTGAATGTGCTGAATTTTGTAATTATTTAGGTCATGGTTTTAATCTTGGTATGATTTTTCCCCCAGAATAGTTAGAAGTGTCATGCATGTTTCAGAATTCTAGTGTAATAAAATTCTAGGTTTTTTATTGCTTTAGACTTACATGGAACTTTTTGATCAACAACTTTTTCTTTCAAAACCTCTGGGAAACTGTGGGATAAGCAAGAATATGTTGATATGAATTTTTCCCATCCTTTTTGTCAAGTTATTTTTTCTTTTGTGCTTTTTGTGTTCAGTTGCAAACTTGCAATGATATGCAGTTCAGTCGACGCTTATGTAGTCTTTTAGTTATGTTAGGTTGCTCTTTCAGTTAAATCAAGGCAATTGGCTCTTTCTGTCCTTCCTTTGCTTTTCAGCTCCGCACACGCATTGTGCCCTTTTGGCTAGTGAATGTATGTTCACTTGTAAAATAACAGTGTGAAGGACATGAAATGAGATTGCGCTAAAGCCACAAAACAGAAGTGTAGGTAAAAACTCTTGATGGGTGTGATCCATTGTGGAATATGGACTTATACGGAACTGAGTTTCTTTTCTCATTAAAATTTTTGAAGAAATCAGACAGACAGAATTGAGGTCTTCGACAGTTTCTTCATTAATACATGGAAGCCATGCGTATGGCATAACTTTTATTTTTTCTTAATTGATGTCTTCTCTTTTCAAATTAAAATAACCATTGTTTCGTTGTTTCTATTCTTAAGTCTTACGCATATGATTCCAGCTATTAGTCTAGTTCACAATTCTTTACCTGGACCTTTCCGTTGAATTCTTTCACTAAGATTATCAGTTGCTGCAGATAAGAAGGCAAAAGGCAGGTCTCGAGTAGATTGTGATGCTGATAATCTTCAGCTTCAACAGTTGGAAGAAAAGGATGTAGTATCATCAGTAGCAACTGTTCTCTCTGATCTTTATGGTTCTGGGGAATGGATGCCTATGGAGAAATTTCATACAGAGGTTAGTTCAGAGTTCTGACCATTGTTTTTACGCCTCTGCAATGCATTATCCTTTTCGATATTTGTTGAGTCGCAAGAATGGGAGAAGAACTCTTTTTTTCCATTTTAATAGATGACACAAGAATCTCATCTTAAAGTTTGTATTTTCTACCCAATAATAGAACAGATCACCTTAGTCTCCAACCTCTATGCTTATGGTAATAATTTGCTTATGCATTGACATAATTTTCCATCTCTTGGGCTACTGATTTGTCAGGCATATTGCAGTCTCCCAGGTTTATTTGTATTTAGATCACACATTTTATAGATTCTCTTTTTTCTTTTTATGAGAGACGGGACAAAGCCCAAACTATATTATTCAATTAGCAATAACATGAGGGTATGAAACGCCTTCGACATCTCAATACAACCATTGCAATAGCTACCGAGGAGGCTCCAAAAGAACATCATAATCATAGTTCTGCTTGATTCCAGACATGGCGAACCAGTCAGCATGCATGTTGCTTTCCCTGTAAACTTGTTTCACATTTATCCTCCAGCCTTCATTACTAAATCCGAGTGCATGCCTTAACTATCACTGAATTGACCCTTTCTGCTCGATCGCTTCGCTCCATTGGCTATCACTTTATTGATTCTTATGACTTATAATATAACATCAATGATTTTGTAAAAAACATCATGCATGGAAAGCTCAGTTCAGTTGTCTTGTCTAGTGGATAATGTTGGACTTGATTGTGCAGTTGCTGGAGCGCTATGGAAATGTGTGGCACCACAGTCGAGTAAGGCGATATCTGTCATCGGATAACTGGACCGGTCCCGAATCCAAAGGGAAGCCTTGGTATGGTTTACTGATGCTGTTAAGGAAGTACCCTGAAAACTTCGTCATTAACACAAGGTCCAAGGGCAGGGTCACTCTGGAGTTTGTTTCTCTTGTCTCTGCTTTCGTGAAACGTCCTTTATGCAGAGATGCTTGATCCTGTCAGTTCATTAAAGTACAGAATTGTTTTATCCCAAACTTGCTTGTCATGACAAAAATCTACGTGGCTCTGCTCCACTAGATTAAATCCTTGTATATCTATACCGTACCTGTGTTGTTTAAGCTAGAAGAAAGGTTTTGGTACATTGGTTGTCATGAAATTATTATCGACTTGCATTGGTAGTGGCAAGTAGGTGCTAGTTTAATTTATAGGAGCACATGAATTAGATGAATCTATTCAACAATTATCCCTTTACTGTTGGTAAAAAAAACAATTATCTCTTTACAAACAAGATTAAAATAAGAGAGTTCTAAATCATCGTTTCAAATATAAATATTTATTCAATGATTTTTTTTTTAATTTTATGATGATATTACGTGCAGCAGGCGTGTGTGTTCAAATTATCTCATCAAAGAGTAAATATGGTTTTTTTAAAAAAAGAAAAGAAGTATTATAATTTAAATTATCATTACAATTATAAAATATATTAATAAAAAATATATTATTTAAATATTTGTCAATTTGTCAATGAGCAAGATTTAAAACTTGAAAGTATGTTATAAAATTTATAAGACTTCTTAACAATAAACTTCTTTCTGTGGGATTTGAATATAATTTTTTCTTTTATAAATTACATATAATATCCTTTATTATTGTCTAAATTATTGACTAAAAAGAAAGAAAAATAAAGAGTGGTAAATAAATTATGCAACTCTCCAATGGAAATCTTAGCCCCTGAACCATTTGGAAGTGTGTGAAGTAGTGGACAACGCAAGGAACCCGTGCATCTTTGGTAGGCAAACAATTAATAGAAGGTGAAATGTATGGACTATAGACGCACACTATCTTCTCTTTCCTTCTCTGCTCCTATGAATCAGAACACTAGCATCTTTCTTTGGGGGAAAAAGATAATCACAGTACAAAGCACCCTTATTGTCCCTATCTTCGTAAGATGGAGAAAGAGAAAGCGAAGGAGGGTCAGACTTTTCTAAATAAATACTATTTCTCAACTTGCAAGAAATTATTTTCTCATTATATATTTTTTTTCTAAAAGATTAAATTAGTCACAAAAATATATATATCATAAAATTCATGCCTTTTTTTCTCATTATATATTTAAATTTGCTTTTAAATTATATTATCTAAATAAGTTTTTAGCATGTCAACCTGATTTAAAAAAAAAAAAAGTATCCAAATATAAATCATGTTAGCATGTACAACTTCAGTTAATGCTAGCTTTGGCAATGTACATCCAAAATTATATTAACAATAAAAAGATCAAAATAAAAGGGTAAGAGTTTGGTGCTGTTGAGAAGAAAGAAGATCGCAAAAGCTCCATCGGTGGATTTACCGTGGATGAAGATCCGTGGAAGACGCAATCGAACAGATTAGTGTTGACTTCTTCTGTTGTTGTCTCGGATTGATTTTCTGTCCGGCTTCTCTTGTTGTTTTGTCAAGTTTGAAGCAATAAAACAGGGTGTAAGACTGGACTTAAGCTTCCTCTATTGTTGTTGGCCTCTTCTGAATCTTCAACCTTCAAATTTTGGTTCCTATAATAGAGTTTAAACCTCTGTTTTTAGCTTTGAGCTTCGGTATTTGAATATTGCTTCTTAATCGATTCTGGCTACTGGAATATTACTGTCATGTAACGTGCAATTTATTGTTGGCTAAGCTGATAAATTTAGATTGTTAAGAAATAAACTGTTTTTTTGTGGTTTCTTTTGTCATAAGCTTTTTCACTTGAAGCAAGAGAATGCTAAATACAAGAGAAGCTGTTGTCAATTTTTTTTCCCCTGGTTTGGGATGTCTTATGTAGCTAATATATCTATTTGTCAGGGCTTGGGAAATGTAGTTTTTTTGGAATCTTAGTATTTTCATTTTGGTATAATTTGTTATGATATGTGCGAATCAGGTAGACCTGTAATAATTGAAACACATTGGAACACATTATAGGCACATACCTATTGCACATTTGACAGATTACAAGGTTGCTTGTTGCTCATTTTTTAAAAATTAAAAAGCATAATGCACATAATGAATTAAATTAGTGCTGCTCGTTTTATTATTGTTATTACAAAATGGAGTGCAATTCGAACGAAGGAATGACTTGGGAGAATAAGAAGGTTCAAATTAAACCTCTAATGATCGCTGTGTAACATAGGGAATGGGCAAGTGACGCTGGCACAAGCTTCCTGTGTAACAACTAACAAATTCTACTCTAAGTTTCAGCGGAAATCAGAGGGGCAAGTCAACCTTCTTCGATTCAGATCTGGAGTCATTTTCTTCAGTGGGTTTTGGAATCGAGACTTGAGTTTTGACACAGAACAATTATCCAGTTTTGTGGAATTTGATGTATAGGTTGTGTTTATGTGTATGTATTCCGTGATGCTTGCCAGAGTGGAAGAGATGGGGCGTAATTGATGAAGAATTGAATTTCTAACAATGCATCGGACGCTGATGAAGTGAAATTAATGGTTCATCCTGAGATGCTGGCTCAACATGAAGCAAACGAGGACGTCCCCTTTTTTTAATTTGTTCTTTTGTTGCATCCAATTTCAAAAAGGGATTGCCCAACCACACACACATGCACACATTGCTACTTTACTGGTCATCTATGCTTTTTAAAACTCTTCACAACTTGGAATCTGATCACAAATGTTTTTTTTTTAAAAAAAAAAAGCGTCCCATCGAACCTGTAATAAGGATCTATTCTGAATTCTGATTAGCTCTGTATAGTCGTCTTCTTCTCGTTTTCATTTTCTTTTCATGAAATTCTTTCCAAAAAATATGATTTGATTTTGATATACTTGTAAAAACCACTCTTCAAACATAAATGTGGTTAACTTTTAAAATTTACTTATTAAAAAAAAACTGACAATTTGGGAGAACGCAGAGAGTAGTAAGCTTCATTAGTTCACGGGGATCCCGCAGGCTCTGGCTGTTTGCAAAATAAAATAAATTTCAATAAAATAAGTGGTATAATATAAATGAGTGATATAATATGAATTTTCAGTCTCAAATCTCAACGTCCATATAAGTGGTATCGCGGTATGTAGTATTTTCACTAAAATAAAATAAATGAAAAAAATCAGGGGATAATTACAATTAAAAATTAGAAAAATGAAGCGAGAATTTACTTAATTTATGAGAGGTTTCAAAGAGAATCACGTGTGTGTTTTTGGCCAAAAAAGAGAATTACGTGTTAAGTATCTGGCGAGAAAACTCTACGAGCGAGAGGAATTAATCAAGTAAAGTGAGAGTCAATCATTCACAAATACTAAAGGTCAAAAGCCTAATGGACACAAACAGACAAGATAAAGAACAGTAACATAAATATAATAATAATGATAATATTATGAAAATATTAATTGGTTTCACATTAGGAAAATATCTGCAAGAATCTCTTAGCCGTGGATGGATATAGCAGCACCAAATCCACTTGACCTTCTCTTGTTCCCGGGGATAGAAGGAGAGAAGACATGAGCATGTCAGAAATATTTGACCATGTAAAGACCCCCCAGAAAAAGCACTAGCTAGCTAGGTACGAACTAATTGGAGGAAGAAGAGAATCAGTAACTGCTGGTTACTAAGACTGGATCCTTTAACAGAGAAATAAACAAGTCTGAGAAAACAACAAAGCCACCACATTTTCCAGAACCTGGTCCAGGGTTGTACAACGCAGTAGCTAGGAGCTACTTGATAGGAGCGAAGTTATTACTTGGTTAAAGAAAAACAAGAGCCCCAGAGATCATGTATGGGTATGCTCTTTCGATTGCGTGAAGACTCAATAATAGAAGAAGGAGTAATACTACTTGGTCCCTCCCCTCGCAGCTTCTCAACTTGAGAGAGAAAGCCGAAATAATAGGACCTATTCTCACAAGTCGTCATCGCTATATATATTATGTCTTTTAACAAATTAAAAAATTGAGAGTTTTATGATTCCGTGTTAGTCATTTATTAATAAATATTTATTTAATTTTAATAATAATTTATTTATAATTGAGAATAATATATTAAAATGTTTAATAAATAAAATACATGAAGTTTAAAAGTCCTTAATTTATAATTATTCATATTAAATTAATAAATAATGTTTGTAAAATAATAAGTTCCGTTTATAAATTAACAACACATCATTACGTTATTACATGAAAATAGTTAAAAACTTAATTTATAACTTATATTTTTTTTGTTATATGTTATTAAAAGGCTACCAAACTTTTTAAGTGGCAAGGATCATAGGATCAAATCCTCTATTAGTCACCTAAAAAACTTATTTTTTAAATAAAATGTTATTGGCGCCGGAGCTTCGGTGACCTGCTGCTGGAGGCAGGAGCTCCTGCGACTTTGCCACCGGTGGTGGTCTAACAGTTGACGACAGTGAGATTTCTTTATTTTTTTAATTACTTGAGAAGCAATTTCATCATTTTGCTATTTATTCTACAATCCTTTGATCCTTATTTGATATTATAAATTTCACACAAAAGTCTTTAAATGTTATTTTCCCTAAAAAGAAAGTGAGAAACTATCTACGAAAAGTCAGAAACAGAGAAAGAATAAAATAGACAGGATTTTTAAAAATTTTTTAAACTAGAGTGGTGAACTCAAGATAAACAACACTGTGATTTTCATAAATTTTGATTTGGTGTTTTTTTTTTTCATATTTTGAGATAAAGGAGAAATTTATGTAATTTCAATAGAATTGAAAACCATTTGAGGCCAATAAAAATGGTCTATGCAGGTCTATCTAACCCCTAAAAAATTATATGATTTGATATTTATTTTACCACATGTTTTTGTGTAAATTTTTAAAATTAAAAAAATGTTTTATTTTAATGAAATTTACAAATATTTTCATTGTTTTAAAAAATAAAAATATATAGAATTTTCATACAAACTTAAAACAAAATCTATGTAATTAGCTTGAGTAAAAACATTTGAGGTGCACTGAAAATGAAAAGGGCCATGTTTAAGTAAAACTCCATCATATTGTTAGGGCTGGCAAAAAAAAAAAAATCGGAAGCAAAAAAAAAAAATCAAAATGACAAGACAAATATTTCTTAATAAAAAAAAATAAAATAGAAAAAGCGAATTGACATGCAAGCTTCCACTTATCTTTAGTGGGTCAAGCAGTTGCACTATGGATGGAGAGCATAAGTGCAAGGGGTTGAGTTGACTACACTACTTGAGAGGGCAGAGTCCACTTATCTCTTTTCTCTACTCAACTACTAGCGGAGGTTTGGGCTTCTTCAACACAAGAAACAACATCTTCCTGCTTGGTATGTACTTCTCATCCATATTTAATTTCTTTTGTTTTTCTTCAGTTTCAAGCGTTTATGAATTAGGAATCCTCCCTTTGCTTTCTCGAACAATAATATATAACTATATATTATACGGTTATTGCCTTAGATTTCTGTTTTTTGGGGGTCTGTTGATTTAATTTTTTTTTTTATATGATTATCAGGTTAGATCAGATTCAAATATTGTTGGGTGTATTTGTTGATTTAAATATTTGAAATTAGTTTAGTTGGAAAAAAAATCAGATTTAACCTCTTTGGATCTTACTTTTTAACTATTGTCTTAGAATAAATAAT
Source organism: Prosopis cineraria (assembly GCF_029017545.1). Classification (NCBI taxonomy): domain Eukaryota; kingdom Viridiplantae; phylum Streptophyta; class Magnoliopsida; order Fabales; family Fabaceae; genus Prosopis; species Prosopis cineraria. Next base: position 4,595,162 of record NW_026555342.1, on the reverse strand, counting down.
GATTTAAATTAATAATAAAAAAATTAAAGTATAAATGATTTATTTCAAATCCAGGCTTAAGGAATAATTTTTTAGGGGAATGAAAAAAATTATAATTATTCAGTAGAGCAATATAGTTAAAAGTAACATAGCTTTTTTGTCTTCCATAAAAACAAACATTTAGATCAAAATAAGTTATCCTATGCAGTAAGGGATTTGACTAAAATATTAGGTTGGTTCTTCATAGATATTGCATGGGAGTTCTAATGAAGTTATTGGCAGGAAAACACAACAAATCATATTGGGAGTCTGATGGAGGGTGGTCTGTCATCCTACACCGAGTCACTTGGCTTTCCCCCATTGTTCAGAAAGCAGAGGATTTTGAAGTTAGACAGAATAAGAGATTTTGTCAGCTTGTGGCTGAGTTACCCTATGAGATCAGTGCATGATAGCAAACTTCAGACTTGGATTCATCGACTTTCAAATGCTAATGGTTCAGTAGAAGAAAAGTATAGTCTAATCCGGGAGGACCCGCTTCATTATTTGGAAGGACTTGCACCAATCGAAATGATCATGGATAATGAGATAGAAGCTGGAACGATACCAGATGCTATGCTCAGTTTAGCCATTGATCTTGCTGTTGATCAACTAGTTCAAACCTTACTTTCTGGGGATGAACATGTACGCAACATTCACCATGTCATGATCTCTACCAGAAATAATGCTGAACAAAGAGAAATATTCCAAAAAATGAAAGCAGTTTTCAATGATATGGAGAATATGCATCGTTTTAATGAAATCTTTCATAGAGTCTTGTGGGTTGATGCGTCGATGTATCCAAGCCAAGTTAAAGTAGAGGTACTCGTTGAACAACAAATTCGTCTGCAGCTTCAGCTTCAGAAGTTTAGCCTGGGTAATCTCCAAAAGATGATCAACAAGAAATGTTTAGTGCTTCTGTTGGATCATGCTGAGAAAACTTTAGATCTGAGGAAAGTGAACTTGCCTGCATGTTTAAATGAGGCAGTGACGGTGTTCGTTACCATTGAAACTCAAAAGCAAGCAAATGATGAAAAGACAATGGCAATGAATTTAACAATCAATACAGAAGATCATTTGTTGCCATGGAAAGTATTTTGTCAGAATGTAGACAATATAATTGTTTTTAGATCTAGTGCCATCCAAAAAATTGCTGTGCGTATAGTTCAAGAATGTGGTGGCCATCTTTTGGCTATTGTCCTTGTGGCAAAGTCATTGAAGAATGTGACAAATGTCAAACTCTGGGAGCTTGCACTATACAAATTGCGCTGCCTCGAACCATTTTACAATTTGAATATGTTTCAGGGTGTAAGCAAAGTTATGGTTACTGCATTCATAAATTTCATCTGGAATGATATGAATCGAACACTAAAAAATTGCCTCATGAGCTGCTTATTCATTCCTGATATCAGAACCGGGAAGTTTCCAAATGAATTGTTGGATCATTGGATTTCTTATCGGTTGGCGGATGGCTGCAAAGCTATGGATAACTTGAGAGAGCTTGTAGATCGCTCTATCTTACTTCAATCAAATGATAAGCATGTTCAGTTACCGGAAGACAGTCATGCTATTTTGCATGCATTGAACAACCTAACCCCCATGTTTGTGAAAAAATGTGGGTTAGGGTTGACTGAGCCACCAAAGGATGAGCTCTGGCATAATGTTGTACACATGGAACTTGCAAACAATAAACTATTTGAGCTACCTTCGTCTCCAAGCAGCCCTGAACTCAAAGTTTTAATGTTGCAGGAAAATGCTGATTTAACGAGAGTCCCAGATATGTTTTTCTTTAAAATGCCCTTGCTTTGGATCTTGGACTTATCTTACACTAATGTAAGAGAACTACCAGACTCTCTTTTTGAGTTGGAGCAGCTCAGAGAACTATATTTGAAAGGTTGTGAATGCTTCATGAAATTATCATCAAAGATTGGAAAATTGAAGAAACTTGAGAAGCTTGATCTTGATGGAACTCAAATCATACATCTGCCAAAAGAGATACAAAAGTTGATCAATCTCCAAAGCTTGTTCCTCTGTTTCTATGAATATCGTGGCAAGAAAAGCAAGCAATATACATGCTCAACAATCATTCCGTCCAAGGTAATCTCAAAACTCAAGGGTTTAAATTTAAGTATTGATGTGAACCCTGACGATGAGCGATGGTACGAAAATGTACAAGACATTCTTCCAGAGATATTGGGACTAAAGCATTTGTTGACCCTGAGATTATATATCCCACATTTGGAACTTTTGAAGTTCGTGCCAGACCATATATTTGAGGTTGATTTTAGATTTATTGTTGGTAGGCACATGCAAAGGATCATATCATGCACACCATCCACGTGTGAAGCAAAATTTAAGCGAAGTGGTTGTAGCTTGAAGTTTGTAAATGGTGATGATACACCCAATGGAATTAAGAAGCTTGTTAGACACAGTAAGGCCTTATTCCTGGAGCGACATAAGACGATCAGGAATCTCTCTGAATTTAAACTGATGAATTTAGAGCAGCTGCGTATTTGTATGTTGGCAGAATGTAGAGAAATGCAAACCATTGTTGATGGAAGACAATCAGATAGTGCTAACGATGTTTTCTCACATTTGTTGTACTTATATATATCGCACATGAAGAGTTTAAGAAGCATATGGGAAGGGCCAATGCCACCTCACTGCTTTTTGGGTATGCTGAAGTCTTTAGTACTGCAAAATTGCCCCGAGTTAACAACTGTCTTTACCCTGGATTTTTTAGGCAATCTTTCACTATTAAAGGAGCTGATTGTTAAGGATTGTTCTAAAGTAAAAACCTTGATAAGTGACAGATCATTCAAACATAAAGGAGAGATTTTCCTCCCAAAATTGAGAAAGATAATGCTTCTACATCTTCCCGAGTTGATCAACATTTCCAATGAATGTCAAATAGGTTCAAGCTTGAAAAGTATAGCAATTTATAATTGCCCGAAGCTCCAAAGCCTTTCTAAGATGGAACTGTCAAGCCAAAATCTAACGGTCATTATGGGAGAAACCAGATGGTGGGATGCAGTCCAATGGAGCAAAGAAGAATGGGGAACAGCCTGTCGGCCATCTATGTTTGATTGCATCTTTTCCTCAATTGATAATCATGTAGAAATAATGACTCAATTTGGGATAGATGAAGATGATATTGACGATGATCCAGGTAATTTACATGCATATTAATTTAATTTTTCCCAGAGTGGAACTGAATGTCATAACTTATTTTCCTTTCATCAATAAGCTGACATTATACCTATAGTATTCCAATTTCCCTTGATTCCTTCACCTATTTAAAATCTATCACAGCAGATATGACGCCATTACAGACTCTATTTGATTACCCAAAGCAAAACACTGAAAGAATCAGCAGGTATATATGTGCATAACTGAATTTTAGGCAATTCTATTTAGAAGCTTATACAAAAGTGTGGTGTATTTTTCTAACATGAATTCTTGTATCACAGAATGATCTTTTCAGCGTCAAAGAAAATATCTAAAGGTGAAGATACTTTAGACGACAGGTACAAGTGGAGGGAATATGGCCAGAAAACAGAGGACAGACTAAATCCAAGGTAGCACCACTTTAATTACCCAATAAAAAAGCAGAAAAGAGATAAACTTAATTATTGCAATTGGCATGCATCATTTGGCTCATACTGTGGGGTGTCAATGTGCAGGAGCTATTTCAAATGTGTTGAAGGAGGTTGCTTTGCTAAAAAGCGAGTGCAGAGATCTGAAGAAGACCCAACCATTGTCGAAATCACATACAAGGGATGTCACACTTGCACAGAGGCCTCCAGTGTAACAGATTCATCCATGAATAATCAGGTTTACTTAACCACTCAATGTGGGGTAGATGATGATGATATTGACAATGATCTAGGTAATTCTGTAGCTATCATGATCTTGAATTTCTATTTTTAAATTAGGTTGTTGTTTCAATGTGAGCTAGTGCAGCTTTCTTCAGCTTTTTCAATTTTAACTCTGAGCGCTTATAGTATTTGGTCGTGTTTTAGAAGGCATTAGCAGTAGTAAGGAGAGGAAGGGCGTTAAACAAAGAATTCGATTCAGAACAAAGTCAGAGGTAGAAATGTCGGACGATGGGTACAGGTGGAGAAAGTATGGCAAGAAGACCGTGAAGAACAGCCCCTACCCCAGGTAGGTTGATATGCGCGCGCCATGATGCTATTTATTTATTAACTATTTGTGACTGATGTAGTCATACAAATGCTTAATGATCTGGCCTTGAGAGTTTTCAACATGGGGGTTTTGTTGTACATGCGCTGTTACCACATGTACTCGTCGTACATATATGTGAGAGCCCTTCTTTTTGCTAGAAATGATAAGAATGGAATGGAATTGGGTGATAGAAAATAAAATGAACTAAGATGATCATAGATATATTTATGTAAGATAGGGGCAATAAAGTAATAGATATGTGTGAATAAGGATTGACATGTATAATGTCATAAATTTTGCTAGATTTCTAATTTTTAAAGAATGATGATTACAATAAAAGAAATGATTCTCATGGTTATGGCCAACCAAAATATTGGAGTAAAATCATAAAAATTTGAATGTATAGGGAATTTGGAATATATGATAGTTACTGTGAGAGAGACAATTCCTAGAAATTTTGAAGAGTTGAAGGAAATGGCACCTAAAGCTATCAAAGAAAGCTGTAATAGGATTAATAACAAGAAACATGGAGATGATGATCATTGGTTGGAAAGATGAATGCTTCACGAAGTTTTAATTCCTTGTCGCTTTGTTTTTGTAATGTGCATAAACGGAAACTGCTAGCCTGCCTGGAACATGCTTATGCTTATAGAATGTGCTAGCAGGAACTACTACAAGTGTTCGGTGAATGGATGCCTAGTGAGAAAGAGAGTTGAGAGAGATAGGGATGATTCAAGTTATGTTATAACAACCTATGAAGGCATCCACAACCACCCAAGTTATTGTCACACGGGCACCCAGGCCTCCAGCGTAACGGAGTCCTCCAAGAACAATTAGTTTGACTTGATGACTCAATTCGGAGTAGATGATGATATTGACGATGATCAAGGTAGTACTGTATCTTTTTTTTTTTTAATTTTATTTGAGGTTTTGATTTCAGTGTGAATGTCCTAAACCCTTTATTCCCCTGCCGTGTTAAAATCATCATAGCAGTGAAGACAGAGGATGAGTCGTTACAGCCTTTAGGTGTGAGGACCTTGAAGGACCCAAAGCAAAATGCCAACGGAGAGAAGTATATATACATAAATGCATTGCATGTAGCTCTATTTATTTATAAGATCATGCAAAAAAATTTGGTGGATTTTCTAACCTGAATTCCCGTGTCATAGAATGACTGTTTCAATGATAACATTCTCACCTGGAAATCAAGAGATTCCTCTGGCAGATGTAATAAAATGGAGGAAAGATGGCCAGAAAGAAATTCTATGATCCAATTATCCAAGGTAGCACCGCCTTTAATTACCAAAAAAAAAAAAAAAGCTTTATTACTTCAATATATGCATCATTTTGCTAATGATGTGTTGTCAATGTGCAGAAGCTATTACAGATGTACTCATGGTACTCATTTTGGTTGCCCTGCTAAAAAGCAAGTGCAAAGAATTGATGAAGACCCTACAGAAGTCCCAGCCTCCAATCCAACAGATTATACTCTCAGTTTTAGGGGCAGCACAGCGTCCAATACAGATCTTGAGTCATTTTCTTCTATGGACAATTCTGCTTCAACCCCATTTTATGAAGATTTTGTTGTTGAAGAACCATATGACTCCGATGCTGAGACACAGCCACTACGAGTTCCTTATAGTCCTTCTGAAAGTGACGATCACGCATCCGACGACTTTCTCGACTCCCTCCGAACCAATGTTTAACGAACAGGTCCGAATAGTATAGCTCAAGCCCACGAGTGTTTTCGTCTTTTTAGAACTTAGAGTATGATGTATAACTCGCAAGTCACTTGTATGTAGCAAACGCACTCTGTTTATTTAAAAATGTAATGTATTTTTTAAGGGATTAATTGTTTAATAATTTAAGACATTTTAGCATTTTAAGGTGTAATTTTTTTTAAAAGTACCTTAATTGAATTAATTACTTTATATTTATTTTAAAGTAAAATACCCTATTAAATAAAGGAAAACATAAAAAATAAGGTTAATTTAAAAATAATTAATTATTTTATTAAAAAGTAAGATTTAATTAAAAATATTTTGCATGTCTTCTCTCTTGGACTATTATATCTCTTGCTTCTCGATGACTAATATGTTAGACTTTATTTCAATTTCAATTAGTAGTCTTGTCAGGCCAAAAAAATTTATGTAATCTTATAATTATTTTTTAAAAAAATTGACATCTATAAATATTTTTTCCTTCTCCTAATCTTTATTTCATTTATTTTTTTCATTCAGTAAATCAATTAATTGATTGTGTATACATTTATTAATTATTAGATTTTTTATAAAGAAAAGTTTAGAGGATTATTTATTATTTATTTTATTACTTGATTATAATATTCTAAAGCAACGGGTAGAAAATAAATGTAGAAGGATCTAGAAATGCGAGACATGCATAATATATAAAAGCATTAGAATGTGACCAAAACTAAATGAAAATAAAGTGTACATGTATTAAAATGAGAATGTACTCAAATATTAAATATGTTAAGTACACATGTATTCAAATGATGTGTGTGTAATCTTGACGTGATTATTTCAAAGATGGTGTTATTAGTGCGACTCTATATACTGAGGAAAGCCATCAAGCATTCGCAATGATTTTAATATTAACAAGAAGATGCGTAGTAGCTTCATCATCCACCCCATAAAATTGATAAACTATAAAAAGATAATATAGTTGTGTGTGCGCGTGTCCTAGAAGTTCGAATACTTGTGATTATTTTTAATTTAGTTGATATTTAATCATTATCAAGCTGTACTAATATTTAACTTGATGAACTCAAAGTCAACGAAGTTTGGTGTGAAAGAAGAAAGTGATAGCTAGGAAGGAGGAAAAGCTTCATTACTTCAATTACTAGCAGAGCTTGGGGGTTTTAAGTTTCAAACTCACACCTTTTGATATCACTGTCTAGTACGTACTGCAACAAACACAAATTTAAAAGGAAAGGTCATTTTGAAATATTAATTTATTGAGTATGAGAATTTCTTGAATTTATAAACCTCACATCACTTATGAGGGCCTCCTGCCGATCAAAATTCTTCATGGGTAGCCCTTTCCTATCAGAATCCTTTATGGATAGCCCTTTTCATAACATTGGCCTCTCAATGAAAGCATCAATGTAACAATTATAATCTAAAGGAAGAGTTCATCTCAAAATACTAACTTATTGGGTGAAAGAGTTTCATGAACTTATAAACTCTATACTACTTGTAAGGCTCTTCAATATAAAACTTATGACATGTACCATTGTCATATTCAAGCATAATGCAGTCTCGTGATATGCTCAAGCTATGGTTTATACTTTATTGTGCATACAATTGTTCTTGCAAATGATGGGTATTGATTGGATTCTAATTAATGTCATCCACATCCATATAATCTCATATCGGAATGGTGGATTTGATGCATTAATCTCTGTGCATCTCTTATTGTTAACTAGCCACATCATTCATATATTTTCTCATCATGTTTTACATCTCATTTTTTATTAATAAGATATGTTCTTTATGCCAATATATTTGAAATTTATCTTCTATGTTTTATTTTAATATAGCTTCTTATATATTACAGATTGTGATGTGCGTATGTGTGCATATTTTGAAGTGATGTTTATAGTTTTAGTATACTGTTTTCACTACCTCGTTACCTCAATATGGTATTATTCTTGTTTAGCTACCTTTTACCTGAATGATTATTCATCAAGATAATCGAATGAACATGTCAACAGCGGTGCAAGGGGCAAAACAACAGGGAAAATTAATTTTTAATTATCATTAAAATTGTGAAAATTGTCAAAATGGTTTGAAAATGGTTTGGGTGTTCAACTTTCTTGTGTGACTTAATTTGGAAGTAAAAACCATGCCATTAGCTATTTTATAAAAAGAGGTTTTCATAAACACTTAAATCACTTCATTTGAATATTGGATGGGGAAATGAGGCACGTCAAAAATTACCTCAAAGTTGCTATCAAATGATAGCAGAATTATTGTCTGATGAGTGCAACACGTCGTGGCACATGGCGCTTGAGCCATGGTGAGTGACACAAAAAAGGGAAAGCCCTGGCGCATGTGCACAAGCCACAGCGTACTGCCTTGTTTTTCATTCCTTGTTATTTATCAACTATACTTAAGTCTTTTCACTCTCACAAAGTATCCCATGCATCCAAGACATTTTTTTTACTTTGATTTAAATCTTATTAAATGATGTTTTAGTAAATTTGATTTATAAAAATTTAAGATCCCATTTCTTTAAATTACAAACTTGATAATCCCTATCAAGTTAGACCTGGATAACTGGATTACCTCAATTTTGATGTTACTTGGAGATTAGTTAAGGAGATATTTCGCAACACAACTCTTATGATTGGATATTCCATAAAGAAGGTTTAATGAATAAGAACAAATCACTTGTTAGTTCTCAAAGTACTAAATTTCCTATCCCTTCCTATGACTTAAGAAAGTGTTAGAATGTATTGATCGAAGGTTGAGTAAAAGCTCTTAATGTTTTTTATAGTTGTTATGGATGGTGTATTCATTGCAGAGACACTTGATAAAAACACCTATACGAATGTGGAATGGGGTTACTCTTATAAGATTGTAGCAAAATCTCTAAAAAATTTGTTAAAACCATGTGCGCGCATGGCCGATAACATTCAAAATCATCATTAATAGCATAGACTATGGGGATATAATATGATTAATAAGACCTCTAGTACATGCTCAAGATCTTTTGGTTTAATAATAAAGTTACACCAACTTATCCATGTGCTAAGGTTTATTAGTCTACATTTGGTTCAAGTCGAAAGACACCAAATACAAAGTTATTATCTTCTGTGTGATTAACTCAAATAATAGTGGTCCTTTTGACAAATGTGGGGATAGTTATAATAGTTGAGAGTGTTTTGTCAAAATGACAATGTCCCCCATTGCTCACACAAGAGAAGCTTCAAAGATATAAATACCAAGAAGTGAAAGTGGCTAGTTAAAAGGCTTTGAGGAGAAGTCAACTTACACGTATGAGACAGGCCAACGCAGGGCAATTGCAGATGAAAACAGCTTATTAGCCCTCCTTGTGCGTGAGTTAAGGCAATATTGGGACACTTTGTACTGGATTATTTTTGCAGAAAATGAATTAGTTATTTATTTAAAATTGCTTACTAGAAAACTTTTTATTTTGGTTGTTTGAAATTGTAATTTGAACTTCATTCATTTTCTGGGCTTTAAATAGATTTCTTAACCGGATTTCATTAAGGATAATTATCCTCCAAACGGCTCCAGGAAAGTGCTTGATGGTGGTTTATGGGTTTGTAAACAGTGCTTTATGGTAGTTTAATTTGGCGTTTTGAGTCCCAACGTTCATGTCCAGGTCAGCCTGTATATAGGCTTTCATGTAGACATAATAATTGCGCCAGCGTTTGAGCTTTTGGGCTACTCCTCTCCTCCTCTCTTGTTCTGCATTATATTCCTAAGTTAATTTCCTGCTTAGTTTCTTCTGTTCTGTGCTCCTGACTAACTGTGCAGGAGGGTTCACTTAATCTTAGAAAGCTACCGTGTGACCAAACTTGTGTGGTAGAATAATTATTAAGAATAGTATATTTACGGCATGACTCATAATTGAATTTTCTACTTGCTGTCAGCAAAAATTTCATTATATACATGAAATATACATTTTTTGGCCAAAAATATTACATTTTTACGCGTGCATGCACATGTGTTTCAGTCCAGTTTCCAAAACTATTTATAAATAAATGATCGCTTTACCTTTTATTTTCATTCTTCTCATTGAATTTTTCCCCTCATCCATATACGCAGGAACTATTCACATGGAACGAATAAATTCAAGGAAAAATTGTAAGGTGCATGTTCACCCCAAAATGGAGCCACTGAATCCATCAACAATAACAATAGTGGAGCGATTTGCCAAAATAAATACAAACGAATTTCGTGGAAGAGAAGGAATGGAAAATTCGGGAAAAGTGGGGCCTACTGTGAAAACAGAGTCAGGGAAGACAGAGTCAGTTCATTCATCCACAATAGAGCGCGGTGAGACACTGAATGTTCCCAAAGCCGAAAGAGTGAAGCTGTTTGATCAAGCACCGATTGGATCAACGTTTAGAGATGATGATGAGAGAACGAATTTGCTGCTGAAATTGAGCTTGATAAGAGATTTTGTCAGACTTGTACTAAATTATCCCATGAGAACAGTGCAAGATGGCAAACTCAAGGCTTGGATTCGCGAAGCTTCAAATGGGAGATATTATTTGCTCCAAGACTTGAATCGTCCTTTTGGTGGAAGCCAAAGTGCTTCTGAATCCTCAGAAAGTGGGTTTTACCGAAGAAGAGCTTGCAGGAGTAGTGGTGTACATTACCACTGGATCTTCAAAGCAAGCTTATAGTGAATTAACAATGGCAATAGGTCTGACTATCGACACAAAGGATCACTTGCTCGATGGGAGGTTTTCTGTCGAAACATTGACACCACATTGTTACCATCTTCTTATGCCAAGAGAATGGCCGTGTATATGGTTAAATAATGTGGTTGTCATCTTCTTGCCAGTGTCGTTGTAACAAAGTCATTGAGAAATGCAAACAATGTTGAACGTTGGGAACGTGCTTTGGACAAATTGAGTTCGCTCCATCCATGCTGCAACATTAGCATGTTTCATGGTCAGAGCAGAGTCATGGTTAAAGCATTCATAAACTTCATCTGGCATGATTGCAACATTGAAAAAGATCCCTTTACTTCCATAGACGCTTATCTGTATTCGGAATTGAGTTTTAGTGATGTACTTTTTTAATTGGTACACTTCTTCAGTCTCTTTTTTCATCAATTTTAATCCTGCATCACAATTTCAGTTGGGTTTGTTTTTGGTCTGTAAGTTTGCATTTTCATCTTCTCGACACAGAACTTGAGCTATGTCCTTGAAATTAAAATTGTCACTGGCTTTTCCTTTTTGCACGGTGGAGTGATAATAAGATTCGAATTGCTTCAGTTTGTTTTATCATGAGTTCTTAAACCAGTTGAATGTTTTAACTGAAAATAATTGCTAATTTCAAACCCAATCTCAAACTTCATGATATATTTGAATTTGAATAAGGAAAAAAAGTTGTTAAAAAAAAAAGGGAGGAGACTTGAAGAAAAAATCGGGGAAGATAAAAATAGCGATATAATATTATTTCTTCTTATACCTGGACCAACGAAAAAGGGATGGAAGAGATTATACATATAATAGTTTTTTGAATTGAAAATGTATAATCTTTAAAATGACAATAATGAACTTTTGTCCTATGTTCTCTAACAATGCTATGAAAATTAAATTTAAATTAAAAAACAAAATTTTTGGAAAAATATTCCTCACAAATAAAAATAATTCAAAAAATCAAATGTGTGGGGGCAATAATGAAACAATAACAAATAAAAATATTTGACAAAGTCACATATTTAAAATGCAAATTTTCAATAGAATATAATATAAAGTAATAAAAACTTAAAATATCTCTAACAATAAAAGAAAGGCAGAAATACACTTTTCTCCATATGTAATGTTAGTCCTTACATTTTTAGAGGAACGATAACATGATACAAATAGTGTTAATAATATAGATATATCAATAATTTTGTGCTCACATGTCAAAATAATGCTAATATAAATTTTTAATAAGAAAAAAAGCCTACATCAGATTAAATAAAAAAAGATGGCTTGGACTTTTAAATGATCAATAAAAGATTTTTGAAAAAAAATCTTTTTACTTCATCTGATGTAGACATTTTTTAAAAAAATTTCTTATTAAAAAATTTATATTAGCATCAGTTTGACATATAAGCACAAAAAATTAAAAGTGTTAATTGATATGTTAATATTATTAGTATCATTTGTGTCATGGCAATGTTTCTTTGAAAATGTAGAGATCAACATTACAAATGGAGAAAAATATAATGACCTAAAACATTGAAACAAAAGTGTGAATTTATATCAAAACTCGAGCAATGTGTTGGAATTAAAATAGTGCTTTCACTTTTTTATTGGATAAATATATTTTGTTATGTAATTATACTCAAACTTCTATTATTTTGAAGAAGATTTAAGTGTTTATCTATATATATATATAATATATTTTCATCCAAGTTAAAATACCAAATTTTAAAATGTTAATAATAAAAAGTCATTATATAATAAATAATATTAAAAAATTGCATGTCTTATTTTGAAGCATTTTAACTTTGAAGTATTGTGCAGGTGTTCTCAAATAGTGTAGAGGCATTGAGGGGATGTAGTGAAAATCATCCCTCCGGAGACATCACTGAAAATATTAAATTGCTGGTGCATCAAGATTGGCATTTGTTGAGTTTGTACAGCTGTTCAGACAAAAAACTGTTTTAGCTGACAAATTAGCTGAATCATCCTATATTTTTAATGATTACTTTAATATCTTTGATTACCTTTCAACATTTTAATTGGGATTGGAGAATGATGAGGGATCTTTCCTTTCCGATAAAATGGATGACATGTATAGCTAGCTTTTATTGGGATTGAAGAATTAGCCTACACTTTTAATCAATGTTTTCAGTGTTATTTAAAAAAAAAACTTGGAAATAGATAATTTTTTTCAATTTTAAAATAAGAAATGAACCCAAATCTAAAGAAAAATGAAAATTATTATTGCAGCATCAAGCCATCAATTGTAATTGTAAAGATGACTTCTATCTAAACCCCTTCGCTCCTAAAGATTCGATAGCCGAAGGTTTAACCAAAAAAAAACTGCTCTCGTTGATCTCGTCATGCATCATCAAGGGGTTCTGGGCCATGTGCATCCTAAGAACACGGATGTTCTTCCAACGGCTGCTCCGCAAATGGAAGGCTCAGCGTCGCGTAAGCGACGAGACGGGAACACTTTCCTGCACTGCAATTTGGGATGGATGAAGATGATATTGACGATGATCCAGGTAATTCTACATGCATGCATGCATGTTAATTTAATTTTTCCCAGTGTGAATACTGAATGTCACAACTTCTTTTACTTTCATCAATAAACTGACAGTACACCTTTATCCCTTGATTCCCTTACCTTGTTAAAATCTATCACAGCAGATATGACGTCATTGCTGTCTTTATTTGAGCACCCGAGGCAAAACACCGAAATAATCAGGTGTGTGTGTGTCTATATGGATAACTGAATTTTATGTGCCTCTATTCAGAGGCTTATACAAAAACGTGGTGTATCTTTCTGGCTAACATGTATTATTGTATCACAGAGTGATCTTTTCAGTGTCAGAGGAAATATCTGAAGGTGAAGATATTTTAGATGATGGGTAAAAGTGGAGGAAATATCACCAGAAAACAGAGGATGTACTAAATCCAAGGTAGCACTACTTCAATTACCCCAAAAAAGAAGAGAAAAGAGAAAATTATTTCAATGTGCATCATTTGGCTAATAATGTACGCTGTCAACGTGCAGAAGCCATTTCAAATTTGTTCAAGGAGGTTGTTATGCCAAAAAGTGAGTGCAGATATCTGAAGAAGACCCAACTATTGTCGAAATCATTTACCAGGGATTTCTCACTTGCACACAGGCCTTCAAATCGAACAAATTCCTCCATGAATAATCAGCTTGACTCAATGACTCAATCTGGGTAGATGATGATGACTTCGACAATGATCTAGGTAATTCTATAGTTATCTTGAATTTCTAATTTTAAATTAGGTTGTTATTTCAGTGTGAGCTAGTGAAGCTTTCCTCAACCTTTTTCTATTTTAACTCTGAGCGCTCATACTATCTTGTCATGTGTTTTAGGAGACATAATCAGTAGTAAGGAGAGGAAGGGCATTAAACAAAGAACTATACTCTTGACAAAGTCAGAGGTAGAAATGATGAACGATGGGTACAAGTGGATATAGCATGGCATCAAGACTTTGAAGAAGAGCCCCTACCCCAGGTAAACATATATATGCCTGTGATGCTATTTATTTGTTAACTATTTGTGAGTGACATAGTGTTACAAACGCTTAATGATATGGCCTTAAGAGTTTTCAACATGTGAGGTTCGTTGTACATGCTCTGTTACTGGGGACACACACTTGCACTCGTACATATATGTGAGAGAGCCCATCTTTTGTTGTTAGAATTGATAATAATAGAATGGAGTTGGGTGACAGAAGATAAAATGAACTAAGATGATTATAGATATATTTTCATGAGATGGGAGCAATAAAGTAACAGATATGTGTGGATAAGGACTGGCATGTATAAGGTCATAAATCTAGTTGGATTTCTAATTTTTTTAAAGAATGCGAATTACCATTAAACAGATTATTCTTATGGATATGGTTAAACAAATATGGGAGTAAAATCATTAAAATTTGATGTATTGGAATATATGATAGTTACTATGAGAAAGACAATTCCCAGAAATCTGAAATCTTAAGGAGTAGAAGAAAACGGGACCTATAGCTATCAAAGAAAGCTGTAAGAAGATTAATAACAAGAAACATGAAGATGATCATTGGCAGGAAAGATGAATGCTTCACAAAGCTTTAATTCCTTCTCACTTTGTTTTAGATATGTGCATAAATGGAAACTGCCATATAGCCAGCCTAGAACATGTTTATGCTTATTATAAAATTTGATTGATTACAGGAATTACTATAAGTGTTTGGTGAATGGATGCCCGGTGAGAAAGAGCATTGAGAGAGATAGGGATGATTCAAGTTATGTTATGACAACCTTTGAAGGCATTCACAACCACAATAAAACCGGCTATTGTCACACTGGCACACAGGCCTCTAGCGTAACAGAGTCCTCCATGAATAATCAGGTTGACTCAACTCGGGGTATTTCGGGATAGATGATGATATTGACGACAATCCAGGTAGTACTGTATCTTTTTTTTATTTTTGGTTTTGATTTCAGTTTGAATGTCCTAAACCCTTTATTCCTTTACCTTGTTAAATTTGATAAGTAAAAATATTAATGGTAAGAGAGAGTTATAGAGAATGATATCAATGACTTCTAGGTATATTTACCAATATTTGATTTTAAATTTATTGGTTTTTACTGCTATTTTGCATGCTAAACCACATTTACTTACTTAAACACGTTGAATTTATATTAAAATGACATGCAATTATCTTAAATTCACTGTCGTTGTTAAATACTATCACAGCAGATGGGATAATGGTCGAGCCATTTCAGCCTTTCAGTGACAACGTCTTCAAGGACAGGAGAGACTTGTAAGAGGATGTATATAGTATATATATGCCTAACTGTTTGCCTTTTACGTCAACTCGTAGGCTCAAATCAAAAAAGTTGCATTTTCTAATGGCAATTCTTAAATTACAGAGAGACTGTGACTGCATGGACGAAGGAATCTGGGTCTTTTGAAGAAGGATATAATTAGAGGAAATATGGCCAGGAAGCCATTCCTGGAGCCAAATTTCCAAGGTACCATCAATCTTAATTTTCCGACAATTTTTTTGGGGTTAAACTATATACTTCACTTTTGGCTCATGCTACACTTGGCCTATACGCAGAAACTATTTCAGACGTAGTCATGAATATGATTAGATCTGTCAAGCTATGAAACATGTGCAGAGAATCCAAGAGCGGCCTTGCCTTTTACAGGATCGCCTATTGTGGCAGTCGCACTTGTTCTGAGCCTAGCTTTCAGATCACCTCTCAACTAAACATGACAATCCAACGTTCTTATTACCACTTTCACCAATGAATTTAGAGTGCAACGCTGGATGAGATTCCTTAACTTCTATAGACGCCCTGTGTTCTGAATTGAGTTTTAGTGAGATGTGCTTTTTTAGTGGCTGGAATTCTTCATTTTCTTTGTTTTTTTTTTTAAAATCAATTTTAATCCTGCATCACAATTTCAGAATGAGGTGGGTTTGTTTTTGGTCTGTAAGTCTGCAGCTTCATTTTCTTGATAAACAACTTGAGCTTTGTCCTTCAAATTAAAATTGTCACTGGCTTTTCCTTTTTGCACGGTGTAGCAATAACGAGTTTCGCATTGCTTCAGTTCGCTTTATATTCTGACGAACATGTAGTTAGAAACATAACTTGTCTCAGCAAAGCAACGAGGGAATACTTTGTGCTGGCTGCAGATTGTAGAGTGGGTTAAACACTTTCTGCAATAATTCAAACAGAAAATTAAAAAAAAGAATCAATTTTTTTTTAATAACGATTTAGCTTGGAGGTATATATTTAATGAAGATAGTGAAGGTGGTTCTGGTAATCTGCCCGCCAATACTTGACTTCCATTGTAAATAGTTGTTGATATTAATAATTTATCTTGTATGTGGTAAGTTTCCATGGATTAGGGATCATATTTTCTCAACTCCTTTAGTCAAAGATAAGTTTTTTTTTCTCCTTGCAATTTAAATGGAGTTCTTGATAGATAAATTGTTGTTGTTGTTGTGGTGGTTGTTGGGGAAAAAGTAGTTTAGCGAGTTTTACTTATTGTCTTTGAATACATGTAACCAATTCAAGCAATTGACCCCCCCCCCCAAAAAAAAGGCATAACTTCTTTGTATTGTGAAGCTTGATCTTGATGGAACTTAATTATTCATCTTTTATATTTTTTTTCTAAATTTTCACAAGTTGAAGAATTTATTATTAGGAGGTAATCTTGATTTGACCGAAATACCACCGCCCTTATTTTTCGTCGCCTGCATGCTTCAGTTGTGCATTTTTGTCTTGCTACGAATTTGCATATATGATTTTTCAAGTTTTTTTTAAAAAGAAATACAAGGGCTTATAAAGTTTTATTTAAAAGATTGTGAGCTTTTCATGGAACTTTCTTCAGAATTATGTATTTTTTATTAGTGTAATGAAATGTATAGCATTGTAGATGGAGAAGGATAAGATTCAAAGTCACCTAAGTCCTTTATTTTATTTTTTTGTTTTTACCGAATACTCTCTCTTTTCTTTAATATAAGATGAAGTTTAAAATTTTTTTTATTCTAAATATAAAATGAAGTTTGAGTAATTAATTTTTTTTTTCAATTTTACTCTTTGTTTATTTATTATTACTTAAATTTATAAACAATAATTTATTATGATTATTAATTACAAATATGGTAAAATTGGAACTTTTGAATTTTTTTACAATTTTAAAATTATAACTAACATCTCTTAATAAACACAAAATTTATTAACTTTGTTTTTTATTAAATATAATATAATAGTACGTAGTACTCCTTCCATTCCAAATTATAAGATACTTTTTAAAAAGTTTCTCCATCTCAAATTATAAGACACTTTGAGTAGATTAAAATTTTATTAAATACTCCAATTTCAATATTATCCTTTTTCTTTCTATAATTAATTTCCATCACTTCTCTTTTCATTATATTAAATGATGAATATTTTGAAAAGTTTATATTTATATTTTTAAAAGATAAGGTTATTAAGTGTATTTAATGAAATTTATTAATGTATAAAATTTTATATAAAAATATTTTATAATTTGAGATGAAGGGAGTATAATTTACTCTTTCTTAAGATCAATAACCTCGTAACTTGTATTTCAATTTATAGCATACAGACTGCAACTTTTTTACGAGGTCAATGTTTTTTAACCAAAATAAATGCTTTTAACAAGCATCCAACGCAATTGTGTACCCAGAACCCAAGCTCGATCGAGATTCGAGACCAATTAATTAACCTGACATCGTTCGTTGATGCCGTCTTCTTTTTAGAATGGATTTCATTTTCACTAAATAAAAAAAAAATTAACATAGAACCCTATCCGTTGATCCTTTCATATTTTATTACTAGAACAAAAGTTCACGCAATTGATTTATGATCAAATATTAAAAAGAGTATTAAATATAATAAGATGGATCATGGTCATCAGTACTGTCAACTAGAAAATTTTGTGGGCGTCGTTTTATAAGCCTTCGAACTACCTTAAACTTTATTTCCATATTTGCACTGAGACTAGATCGCTTCCAATAACGCCATTTCTCCACGGTATCTAACCTGTCATATTACTTGTTCAGGTCAGCCACTTGATCGTTCAGTTCTTCCACTTTCTTCGTCCACAAGTTGTACTCATTAGTTGTACGCTTATTCCAAGCTGCTAATACTTGGCCGTCACAGTCACTTTTTAGAGTATTTAGGCACTCCAGTTCATCGTTTAGCTGTTTGTGTACCTCTTCCATATGGCTAGATGATGCATATATGTTGCTAACGTAGGACGTTGTTTTCTCAAGAGAAAAACGCACCACCTCTCCCAAAGAAGGTGCCCAAAGTTGAATTTGATTATCAGCGCTGCTCTTAGTATCATGACCCATTGAGAAACTTAAAAGCCTGGAGAAAAATAGTTCAAGAAATGTTAACGCCGACTAAAGAAAATAATAACGAAACAATTTTTTCTTTTTACTGAATTACAAAATATTCCTCCTAGTCTTATTTATAAGTCATCTTCTACCAACATCATCAATATTATACAACAAAAATATAAAGAATAAAAGTAAATAAAATTCCAAATGTAATCCTCAACTAAAAATACAAACATGATCAAACCATATAATACTTTAATGTATAAGTTATTTCTACCAACCCTATTACTATCAATACAACAAAAACACAAGAGATAAATATAAGTGAAATTTCAAACATAACTCTCAAGTTTAAAAAAACAAAACAAAACAAAACATGAGCAAACCATATGATATTTTTTTTTTATCTCTCTCCCTTACTTTGTAGACATAGAAAAGCAAATCACAATGATGGATGAAAGAGCTAAATGAATGGGAACTTTTTTGATTCGGTGGGGCATAGAAGAGTGAAAGTTCCAACCCTTAAAAGGGAGTCACATTGCAGACATAGAAAAGCAAAACAAAGAAACAAGAAGAGACCACGAGTGGGTCTTCCCCCACGAAAAAATGGTGCTTCTCTTTTAATTTAAATTCTTTAGCCATGTGGGAGAATGAGGAAAGACAATGGGGACAATGAAGTAAATGAACAAATGGAGTTAGGCATCAACATTTTTTTTTTGGACTTAGATACTCCTCCCAAACCACAGAACCGTGCTGCTATTGTTACTACTCCTTCACCATCATCGATTGACTCCTCATTCAAATCAAATGAGTGGACTTTTTTTTTTTCAATGCTCCACCGTGACAAAGTTTGAAGACACAAGCGAAGCATCGTTTGGATGAGGTGCTATTAAAATCTTTCAATTAAAAGAGATTACCTCTTTGGAGAGGTCAAACGGTAGAAAACTTTTTTCCCCATCAAAAGAGTCGTCAACTATAAACCCTATCAATTCATCCCGTGATAAACTCTCTGAACCCTTTTCCATCGAACACAAAGTAGAACTTGAACTACTGGATTGCAGCAAACAGTGATGAGAATTGCTCGATGGAAGAGGAATGGCGAGATTGCAGCCAACGTTGACCAAAAGAGAGGCATCTAGCGACTATACCCCAAGAGTATTGGTTAAATGAAACAAACGAGAGACAAAATCCTATAGATCAGTTATTCATGCTAAGATAAAATGGAAACGTTGCCAAGAGTTCAATCATGCATCTTTTCTAGTATTGGCTCTGTTTGAATTATCACGTTAATTAGTTGTTCATATATAGTTTTTCCTTTACCAACATATTTTCACAAGAAAAGTACTGACAGTGAGACTATTATTTCTAGAGAGTGATTTAAAAGAGAAAAATAATACCTAGGTTGTTCCAAGCGTCTAAGAGCTAGAAAGGAAGCTTATTGATTCTGTAATGGAGGAAAAGAAGGGGGCACAAGAACGAGCAAGCAAAAAATGAAGTATCACATGGCGATATGGTTCGGGTTCACTCATTTAGCTTCTATATATAGAGATCAAGGACCGAAACAATAATTAATGATAGAATAAATTAAGAATGCCTAATTTGTAACTTAAAATTGATCTTTGTATTGAGAGTTTTCCACTTTAATACTTTTATCATCACTGATTACAATTGTATTTAATTTTTGCTATATACTCCAATCAATTTTATTTATAGGATAAAATTTTTTTATCTTTTTTATAAATTATATCATTAAATTTTTATTATAAATTTTTTTATTTGACCTCTATTAAATATTAAAAAGAGAAAATTAAAAATTTATTAAATTTATATATATATATAGTTAATAAGTTTTAAAATTTTTCTTAACTTCAATAAAATATATTAAAAATAATTTATAAATAAAAATAAAAGAGTATTTATTTAATTGTTTTCAAAGATTCTAGAAAGTGATGATAATTTATTTTTACTTTATATCATTACTTATCTTTCTTTGCGCGTGATACTATCATTAGTAGTCAAATTTCCCATTTAGTCAAAACAAGACATTAATTTTCCCAAAAAGTCGGCCCATTTCTGGAAGTAAGATATAGTCTTTCGTGTAATTTCATGTTACATAAGTTTATTCGAACCGGCAAGTAAACCTGATAGGTTACGGTTCTTTAATTTGATGTGCTTCAGACGAATTCATTGCGTCGGTGCATATCACATTTTCCCTCCTATAATTAATCATGACGTGAAGTTCCAACAACTGATGGATAAAGGATTAGAAAAATCAAAACTAAGAATAGTCACTATTATTAAAAAAAAATTGGATTAGTTATATATAAGACCGACATATATTTGCGAAATTTATATTGGTTGGTTAAATAAATCATTTAATATTTGAGAACATATATCAGTCTAAAATCGGGTGACTTTTTTAACAAAAGATAAGGATTTTTTTTTTTTGAAAGAGAAGATTCTCTTTAATTCAAAAAATTGCCCCACAACTCAATATTTCCTCCGATCCGAAATATAAACATTTTTCTTATATAAAAAAAATTCATTTTACCCTTTGTATTTATTACCTTAAATGTATGTGTAAATACATATCTTTATATAATTGTGATTGAGGGTAAAAAAAAATTAATATATATTTTTTTATAAGAATGAGGATTTTATTGATATGTAAATTTTTTCAAAATATATTTTTAATTGGAGGGAGTAAATCATAAAATTTATAATAGTATATGAAGTTGCTTTCATATTTCGCCCCATAATGCTCCTCTACGAAGCTTCGCAGGTGCACGAGAGCCAAAGAAAAACAAGTAATAATCAAGAATGATTGTGAACGGCGGGAGGAAAGTGGTGGTGGTCGTGACAGCAGGAGGAAGGTGGCCCAATAATGGCGACGATAATGAAGGGTTGACTGATAGCAATTTCCCAATTTTACCATGATATTTATTAAATTTTAGATATTTTAATAGAATTGAATTTCATAAAAAAAAATTGAATTGATACATATACCAAACTATTCAAAGCTTGATTCCAATTTCATTTTGGTTTCTCTCAAGTCAATCTCCAATGTACCAAACGCGGCTTTAGTTAGCACCTTAAGGAACCAAAAACTTAATCTTATGCAGCCAGCCCGCTATTTCAAGATTGATTTTAGATTCATCGTTGGCCGACAGATGTCACGTGAAACATCCTTAACTTACACACCGTATTTATTTATTTGAAGATACATGTTAATATAAAACATAAACTATTTAGATTTTTATATACTTTATATATATTGGTCATAAGAATTGTGTTTGACACTTATGATCTAATTTTGATTTGACTTAAAGTATTGAAATTGTATTTTAGAGATGAGATGAGATTTTACTACTTCTCTATATAAGTTATATTAGGTGACTGTAACTCAATTGTAAATTTTAACTTGTATTGTTAATTTTTAGAAGTTGTATATTATGTTTTGAGATAAATGAGTTGTGGTCAAGTTGTTTACCCTAAATTTTGACTTTGGTTTGTAAGTTATGAAGTTATTTATTTGAGAAAAGATGTCTAGACCCTTAATAGGTTTTAAAGAATAAGTTTTCTATTAAAACTATTTGTGTATCAAACCAAAGCTAATGAATGAGTTTTTATTGTTTATAGTTGGATGGACACTAGAATCGCTAGGTTTGAATATTTTTGAAAAAGATAAAAATGTTTTGTATTATTTGCCCTAGGATCTTTGATTTTATAATTGTGGGAAAATGCTACAATAACTTGGATTTCAAATCTTCTTTTTGAAATGGGATCTAAGTAAAACTTTTTTTTTATCATGATAGACTTTTTCCTGCCACAGTATTTGGTGTAGAAATTGTTTTATATATTTAAGAAAATTTTTTTTACCATGGTAAAACTTGTTAAAGTTGGTTTGTCAACAAATTTCACCATGCAAATATTTTATCCACTAAAACATCTATTAGTTTCAAAACACGCTGTCAAAGTTTCTAAAACTTCCAAATTGACACCAAAACCATTAACTAATGTGTAGGACTTTTGAACACATCACACACATATGGAACAATAGATACACACCTCAAATTTTATGCTAGTACCTATAATATTTATAGATGCATCGCAGCCACTCAACACAGCTTAAAATGAACAATAATAGTTGTAAAACATAAAGCAACACAACTCATCATATAATCATTTGATGTTCCAAAATGTATTAAACGTCACCGCCATGAGAGTCAAAAAGACATTCTCATGGTTATCATAGTTAATTGTTAAGCCAAAAGAGGAGTCACATGCTCACTTTACAAAATAAAATGCCTTAGGTTAGCAAATGTACATATTACATGCTAAAACGAGGCTTTAACAATAAAAGGTGTTCCATACACTAAAACTATTGCTTGGATTCTTCTCCAGTTAAGCTCTTCCTTGAAAAAAATAGTTAATCACAGGAAATGAGACATGAGGGCCCCCGGTAACCAAATTAAAATGTCATGATGCATGAACATGCAAATAATCATGTGAATTGCTAAGTAGGCAAATAAACAAATTTGAACACACACCAATATTTCAATTTGCACACAATTATGCATGACAATACCATATTTCCACCTTACATCATGCTGGATACTCTAGCTCACCTGGCTAGAGATAAGTTAGTACAAGCCACACATGCCATCCATTGGGTTAAATAAGGATATACCACGCACCATGCGATAAGAACCAACACACATAGCTCCTAACCTTACACACTAACTATGTGATCCAAAACACATTGCTTTCCACATTTAATCAAAACACATTTTTATCATGCTTATAAGTGCAATAACTTAGTTGAAAACACAAGTTATCATATCATAGCCTCACTTGACAACACAATTTTCCAAAACACATATATTTATTTTCAAATGCATATTTTCATAAGACAAATATTCATATCAAAATTTCACACCATCAGTTACAAGTCATACACCAAAAACAAGTTAGAATAGTTACCTTCCTTCCTTATATGCGAAGTTCCCTGAATATGCAAATAGCCATTCACCACAGTGTCAACACCACAATCTACACAATATAATAATGCAAATTTTACATTAATAAATTCTAATTAGGGCTAATCATAACACTCAAACACTAATCTTAGGATTAGGTTAATTAATTTCATTAATCCTAGCACTTCCCATACACTTATATGATTAAACTTAGTCCCAACAATTCTCATTATACTCCTCTTGTATAGATTTAACATCTTATAATTCAACATCACTAATATGTCAATTTCAAACTTAAGGTTTCAAATTGAATCATCCTTTGACCATAAACAACACCAAACTATTTAAACAACATTTATTTAACCTCAAACAACACTTAAAATTCAGATTTATAAAGTGGGTATTTCTGAAAATGAAACCCTAACACCCAAAGCTATTTAAGTCCTTGAAGAGAAGGGATTGGAGGCTAGCATAAAGATTAAACAAACTTACTTTAAAGATTTGGATCCAAAAAACGTGCCTTAAGGTTGGAGACTTCAAGATCTTAGCCGTGCTCCCAAAAAAATCGTCCACAACTACCTCAAAACCTTTACTTTTGGGTATGTCATGAAGACAAATCTAATATTCAAATTTTTATACCACAACAGATGTACCATGAGTCACGATGCACGGTACAAAAATGGGGCACTTCATTAAAACCCATCAGGTGGGCCCAACTCAACCTAGCATCTGTATTTTGAATCTATTTAACCTTTATACGTGTTTCTAGGTCCATTTTAGCCTAAATTTAAGTGCCTAAACTACCATTAAACCTCCTTAAACTTAATTTTGTTTACTCAATCAAACCTCAATTATCACTATCCCAAATTTAATTCCCTCAATTCAACCTCAACAAAATACATAAATCCCAAGGTAAAATCCTCAAAATTCATGTTTCACATAATTAAACTCCTATAAAAACTAGAATATTACATTACCAATATAATCAGATATGCACTTTAGACCCTATATTTTTCCACTTGGGGGTACCTTTTTTTATTGTATTACTCCACATCTATCCTAAATTATAAAATAATTTGAGACAAAATTATACATGTTAATAAAGCTCAATAATAATACTTTACAAATTTACTTTTTTAAAATAAAACTATAAACTTTTCAAAATGCCCCTACACACTTAATCATTCCACTACAATATCATTTCAACTCTCTTTTTCTATTTAAAAGGTAATATTAAAAAAGTATTATTAATGAAACTTTATTTTTATCAAATTATTTTATATTTTGAGATAATAAAATACCTTCAAGATTGTCTTATAATTTGAGGTGGATTGAAAGGTCAACAACCCGCAAATGCAAACCAACTGGCTTAAATTGCTACCATTACGCCTACTGTTAGCATAATACCATAAGACTTGAGAAGATATCAATGATTAGACTAAAAAAAAATGTTCTACCTTAAATTGGGAGCATGTCCTAATCAAATGCAAATCAAAATATTCACAATCAAATACATAATTGCAATAATTCACATAAAGAAAAATTAATTTTAAAAAATAGTATAGATTTGAGTTGCGTAGAGCTGGATGGCTTACTACATCTCCCCATGATTTTCACCTGAAAGATGATAAACACTAAAGTATAACAATATATTCATAAGCTGACCGGGACAAAAAAAACAATATATTCATAAAAGAGAAAAAAGAAATAGGTCACTATTATCTTGCCCAATTATTAGGACATGAATGATTACGTGGTATTTCTATTATTTTATATTCAACTAAAGTTCAAAATAACTTTTGTCAATGGCAAAGCCCATGTTGCATTTTTTTTAAAAGTTGAAGAAATAATTTACACAATAAATAAATTCAAAGTCTATAATTCTATTGAACTTAAGGTTCAGTGGGTAATTTATTCATTTATTCTATCATTTATATTATTTTAACTCTTGTTAATTTGTTATTAATACTTTTAACTTATTTTTAAATTTATAATCCATTTGTTTTGATCTAATTAGAAATAAGAACATAAGTTTAAGTACTTAATTCTTTAAAGTTAAACTCCAGAAAATTTACCGACATCTCATTAATTATATAACCTCATAAATAAGTCAGACGAGAAATTTTTGAGCTTTTTTTTTTTAAAAAAAAAAAGAGGGATGCACCGAAAAATACTGGCTGACTATTTGGTATTTTACTATTCAAGCGGAAAGAAGAATGGTAGTTGGTTAACTAACAAGTCAAAGTCGATATGGCGCCAAAAATAAAAGGATAAGATGAAGGCGTTATCCATTAAACAACATTATTATCTGAGGCCATTAAGGTTTTTGAGTTGGGTGAGGAAGCACCGTTGGGTACGTACTACGATTCATTCTTTTCATTGATCTGTTCAGTCTTGCCAACTTCTTACATATGCTTTTTTTTTTTCTTTGGGTCAAATTTCTTACATATTAATGATTTAGAAGTACAAATAGCTGATTTGTTAGAAGTACCAATTAATCTATTATTCAACTTTGTTTCTAATCTTATTAATTACGGATGGAGTGCTATTAGAAGGATTCTTACAATTCTATAATTCGTAGCTTTTCTTTTTCAATTCTGTGCTTAGCAAATTAGTTACGAAATTTGGTTTAAATCTAGATTGGATGCAATATTGATTATCTTTAATCCTTTTATTATAGCATCATATCTTTTAAGAGTATCCACCATTCCATTCGGTTTTTTTATTGGCAGAAAAATCGCTTCATGTTTATGGAAACTGTGTTTATAATATAATAAAGGCTGAATCTAATGAAAAAGCTAGTATGTACCTTACAATATAATCAAGATTTGAATCTCATCTAGAAAAAAATACTCATATTTAATGCTATCTTGCCATCAATAGAGGGATACCTTGTAAGCCATTGAAAAAATATTTAGTACTATACTTAAATTATTTTTTAAATATAATAATTTATTGTATAAGTATTATACACGTGGTTGAAAACGAAACAGAAGATTTAAATTTATTTAAAAATATATTTGTATAAATAATTTTTTTGGTGAATATTTATATAAATAATTTATATATAATATAATTATACAGCTTTTACAATCACGAGTATTATGTACGTTGCTCTTGTGGTTCTCTTGTGATAAGAAATACTAACAAAATCTCCACTAGTATAGTTTAATTAGAACAAAAATCCAATTGTATGTATTTGTCCGCCAGCGGGCGGCAGGTTTCTTGCATTACAGTGTATTGATTTAAAAAAAATAATATAAAAATATTGTATTCAATTCCATTTTGTGGTCAAGTTTTTAGTCAAAATATGATAGTTACTATATGATTATTCAATAATGATATAATAAATATATGTTATATACAAACTGTAACATCCTGATTTTTATATAATAAAGAAATTGTGGAATTTAGGTTTTGAGAAAAAAAATAATAATAATAGGAATTTATATTATTTGAGGTTATTTAGAAATGATATTATGGTTAGGTATTTAATTATAAATTTAAAAATTTAAATTTAAAATCACATAAGCAATATTTAGTTAAGATATAATACATAAATAATTTTTTATTGTGTGTTAAAAAAAAGAGAAGGTAGAAGGAACAAAAAAAAAGGAGGGTGGAAGGTTGTTGTTTTTAAGTCCCACATTGGTTAGATGAGGGAAGAGAAGAGGTGCCTTTATGTATAAAAAGGAGGGGGTGTGTGCATTAGGAAGCATGAGAGGCTAAGATACAATTTAGAAGAAATTGCAACTTTTGGCCCAAAGGTTTGAATAATTAAATTCGAACCTATAATTTTTTTAAATATAATTTTGGGACCACAATCCCATTTTTATATTATTTTTCTCTCTTCCTCTCACATTGCTCGGCGTTTTTCTTACAAGGGGGGATTATTTTCTTTTTCTTCAGATATGTTCTAACTTTCCTGTTTAGATTAGCATTTAAAAATTTATTTAATTACAAAATTAATTTTATAGTTATTTTCTAAATAATATTAGCTTTCTAGTGATATGATTATTTTGTAGGATAGAGTAAATATTCTGATTAGGATTTTTCTATAGGATAGTTAATCTGATGACATGATGGAGTAAAAATATAGGTTAAAACTCTTAGGGATATAATAAATATTATAGAATATTTTTTTTTTGAGGTTGAAACTCATGTTTAAGAATTTTTGAGTTAAAATCTAGATCTATATGATTAAATTTATGTGGAATCTGAGACGTAGGGATAAACCTATGATTATTAAATATTTATTTAAGTATGAATAGGTATTTTTGAGGTTCTAGAAAGGTGATTTGAGGCTTCAGGATAATTCTAAAATTTTTAATTTATTTTTGGATGAATTTTTAGAATATAGAAGGATGAAATTGTGATACTAGAAGTGAATTGAGGATAAAAAAAAATAGTTCATTAGGGTATGAGAATTTTAGAAAAGAATTTGGGAAGTTAAATGAGGCATAAATCTTAAATTAGTGTTAATATGGACTATAGATCTAAGACTTTCTAACTCTTTAAATTAGAGTTATTTATTTTAATATAAAATTAATATATAGTATTGTGAAATAATTATGTAGATTATATTGACAAAGATAGTAGTGAAAAAGGAGTTGTGAAGGGGAACTTATTATTCAAGACACAAGGTAACCATTATTAATGTGTTGTGATGGGTGTGTTTATGAATGATTATTTGTTGTTTTATTGTTTGAAAAATTATGAATTATTGAAAATAAATATTGTATATACTTGTTTGAAATTATTGCCAAGTGGGTTAAAAGATTTATTTTTGTTTATCATGATGAGATATTATTGTTCGGATATATTTCTGTTTGGATATTTGAATGATGCATGACTTGTCAGGGTATTTAATGTATGGTGTTAATGGGAATTTCTGTTCGGTTAATTATTACCACGTGGTAAGCCCTCATTGGACCCAATGAGTGGCGTGTCGCTTGGTCCAACTCACCTTTGGCCGGGTGATTTGGCGTCCGAGCATGGTGAAAGGAGGATATAAGGTGCAGTCATGCAATTAAATACTCGTTCGGTTTGTTTGAAAATATTGTTCGGTTAAATGTTTTGTGTGCCCACTAGCAATCGCATGATTAGTTACATCCGCATGCATCATTACATATTAATTTTTGGTTACTGGGACTTTTAAGTCTCATTCCCCGTGGTTAATATTTTTACAGGAGCGAGTCCGGCCGATAAAGCACCAGAGGTGTAATTATGGTGTATGAGACACCATCTTTTACGTTGCCTCTTATTTTGAATTATACAATGTATCTTGTGCCAACTTAGGACATATCTTCTTTGTGGAGCATGTAAACTCTAATCCTTTTTAATAAATGCATTTATATGTTCAAGAGGATTATGTCTGTCCCTTTTAATTATGACCTGATTTGAATAACATGCTATGAGGATCATATCTGTCCCTCATGGTTCTAATTGCTTTTCGAAATATTTTAAGACCTGTGGTATATTGTCTTGGATGTATCATGGTAGAAATTTTTCTACCATGATAAGGGTACGATAAGGGTTCAACGAAAAAAAAATGAGTTGTTAAATTAATAATTTGCGAAAAATCGGTTTGTAAATTTGAGGGTGTTACACAAACAACCTCAATTGCATGAGTAAGTTAATGATGGAGATGGTGTTGAGCTAAAGGCATTGTTATTTAAAGACCTTCATCAAACAAATAAGTGTTTTGGATTTAATTGTTTTTAAAACTATTATTACCTTTTTTTAATATAAAGAAAAACATAACCATTAGTTTTAATAATTTTATTGAGTTATTCCTATAATTTTTTCCAGTATTTTTAGTTATATAATTTCAATAAGATTGAGTGATGTTTATTATTTGAATCTTTATAATTTTAATATTTTCAGCGTTTTTAACTTTTATAAAAATTGAAAACATTGAAAAAAATTAAAAAGACTAACAACAAAATTTGATAAAATTAAAAGAATCAATGATTATATTTTTTTTAAAAAAAAACAATTCTAAGTATATTAGAAAACAGCTTTTTTTAAAATAAAATAAAAGAATGGGAGGAGAAGCCAAACATGCCCAAAACACCCTACAAACAACAGATTTGGATAAACCGATAACGAGCTTTGTCCTCCGCTATCTATCCTCCAAATACTTATTAGCTACGTTCTTCTATTTAACTAACTCTAACGTTAGTTTTCCCTCGTCACATGCATAGGTATGAAGGGCACGCCATTTTACATATTTGGACAACTTACTGTGGAGGGTAGAGACGAACAAATGAAGTTTAGTAGTAGCAAAGCACATGCTGTCACCAAAAAGGAGCCACATGATTTATATCCAATCCAAGTAGCTCAGCCATTTGGCAAAACTGAGACACTGGATCTTATTCAAAAAGAAAAAGCAGAGCCATTTGGGAGAAGAAAACCACTTGATTTTTCCAACGAGTCCAGAGCATTGAAGGAGTATGATCAACCGCTGATACAATCATCAACGTTTAAAGACAAGGAGAGAAGGAATTTATTGCTGCAATTGAGCCACATAAGAGATCTTATCAGGCTTCTGTTGAATTATCCTGTAAAAAAAGTGCATGATAGCCAACTCAAGGCTTGGATTCGTGAAGCATCAAATAGGAAACATTCACTTCAAGATTTGAATCGCCTACTTTCTCAAAAGCCCCTTAAATGCTTTCAAGGCCTTTTACCAATAGACATATTAGAGATCGTAGAAACAGGCTGGAGTTGGAGTTCCATATATGGTTACTATTATGGGATCCCTCAAGACATTCTTAGTCTTGCTGCGAAACTTGCTGTGGATCAACTGGTTCAAACTTTACTATCTGAGGATGATCATGCACGTGACATACATCATATCTTGTTATCTACTGGAGATGCAGCTGAGAAAAGACTAGTCATGGAAAAGGTAGAATCAGTCTTGAAAGACAATGAAGTTATGCTTCGTCTTCATGAAACCTTCAATCAAGTCATACTTATCGATGCCTCAAATTACCAGAGTCAAGCGGAGGTCCATGTTCGACAACAGATAGCTCAACACCTTCAGCTTCCTGCGATGATGGAAGGCAATGATGATTTGCTTAAAACAAGTATTGAAAAAGAGATGTCAAGCAAGAGATACTTAGTGCTTCTGGTGGATAGAGATGCTGATGAAGAGCCTTTGGACCCACGGAAAATGGGTTTTCCAGAGACACAACTTCCTGGAGTTGTGGTGTTAATTACTTCTGAATCTCCAAAGCAAGTTAATGATGAATTAATATAGCAATGGATCTGAATATCAAGACAAAGGATCACTTGTTGCCATGGGAGGTCTTCTGTCGCAATGTAAGCAATGAGCTTCTATGTTCACCTAATGCAATCCAAACAATAGCAATTCAGATAGTTGAAGAGTGTGGTAGCAATCTTCTTGCCATTTCTATAGTAGCAAATTCACTAAGGAGTGAGAAAGATGTCAAACGTTGGGAAGATGCTGTTGTTAAATTGCATTTGCTTCATCCTTCCTATTGCTTAACTGTGTTTCATGGTCAGAGCAGGGTGATGGTTAATGCATTCATAAACTTCATCTGGCATGATTTAAGTACGACACAAAAGCATTGTCTTACATCATGTTTGTTCATTCCTGGTATCAAATTTGGGAAGATTGAAAATGAATTGATCAGTGATTGGATTTCTAATCAATTAGTGGTTGCTGGTGAAGCTCAAAAATGAATCTGACAGTGATTGGATTTCTTCCCAACTGGTGCCCGGTGGGGAAGGAGAGCTTATCTTGAGAAAGCTAGTGGACTGTTTTGTCTTGTTGCAATTTAAAGACACTAATTCAAGGTATATCCAAATGCCAGAAGACATCTATTCTATTTTGCAATCATTAAACAATCAGAATCCTTTGTTCTTGAAAAAATCTGGGAAAGGGTTGGTTGAACCGCCAAATACTGAGCTATGGCATAATTCTGTACACATTGATTTAGCAGACAATAAGCTATCTGAGTTACCCTTGACCCCAAATTGTCTTGAACTCAAAGTGTTAATGTTACACAACAATGACAACTTGACAAAAATCCCATCCCTTTTCTTCTTCAAAATGCCCATTCTTTTCTTCCTGGATTTATCCTACACCAGTATAAAAGAACTGCCAAGCTCCTTTTTTGAGTTGGAATAACTTAGAGAACTTTCTATGAAAGGTTGCGAGCGCTTCAAGAAACTACCTCCAGAGGTTGGAAGACTGAAGAAACTTGAGAAGCTTGATCTTGACAAGACTCAAATCATACATTTGCCAGCAGAGATCCAAGAGTTGACCAATCTCCAAAGTTTGACACTTTGTTTATATGAGTATCGTGGCAAGAAAAGCAAACAATATACTAGCTCAACAATTGTTCCTTTTGGGGTGATTTCCAAACTTCAGGTGTTAAAACATTTAAGCATTGATGTAAACCCCAATGATGAGAGATGGCAAGAGAATGTACAAGTTATTCTACCAGAAATCTTGGCATTGCATTGCTTGGAAACTATTAGTTTATACATTCCAGAACCAAAACTGCTGAATCTTTTGCCAGCTCACATTTTTAAGCTTGATTTTAGATTCATTGTTGGCCAACATATGTCACGAATCATATCAGGTGCGCTACCCTCAGCTGAAGAAAAATTTAAACAGAGTGAGTGTAGCTTAATGTTTGTGAAAGGTGTTGATGTCCCTCATGAAATAAAAGATGTTGTCAGATATAGCAAGGCTTTATTCCTAGATCGACACTTGACCATCAAAGATCTTTCTGTATTTGGCATGACAAATATACAATTACAAGTGTGCTTATTGGCTGAGTGTAAAGAAATGCAAACAATTGTTGATGGAAGATACTCAAGAAGTGAGGATATATTTCCTCGTTTGCTATTATTGAGCGTATCCTACATGAAGAATCTAAGAAGCATTTGTGAAGGAGAAATTCATTCCAGTCACTGTTTTGGTATGTTGAAGTCCTTGACATTGCACAATTGCCCCAAGTTATCAACTATTTTCACCTTGAATTTTATAAGCAATCTTTCACTCTTAAAGGTGCTTGCAGTCAAAGGTTGTCCAAAAGTAAGTGCTTTAATATCTTGTGGATCGTCCAAACTCAAAGCAGGAACTTTTCTCTCAAAATTGAGAACAATGATACTTATCCATCTTCCTGAGCTGATCAGCATATCCAATGGATTACACATGGGTCCAAGTTTGGAAAATATTGGAATTTATGATTGCCCTAAACTTCAGAGCTTTTCCAAGATGGAATTGTCAAGCAAAAATTTGAAAATCATCAAAGGAGAAACTAAGTGGTGGGAGGCACTAACATGGAGTGAAGCAGAATGGGGAAAAATAGGTCAGCCATCAATGTTTGATAGCATATTTTCCCCAATCAATCAAGAGGCTGATATTATAAGTCAATTAGATTTCAATGATGATATTGATGATAGTACAGGTAAGTAATCCCAAAAATATTTTATTTGCATTATATATTAATGACATAAATGTTACCTTAGCTTAATGAATTCCTCTGCATTGTTAAATATGATCACAACAGGTGGGATGGTGGATGAGCCATTGCAGGCTTCTAGTGAGAGGGTCTTCAAGGGCACAAAGCTAAATGCCAACAGGCCAACACCATTACAACTTGGAAGCAGAAAATCTGTTATGAATTCAGGAAAGACGCACATTCCAAGGCCACCCGTATTAATACATAGTCATAAAAGCAGTGGACCTGCCAAAAATATAGACACAAACCCATTAGAGGTTTTCCATTCAAGGTATGCTTACTGAAAATTTATTGATGCATCTCGTTTGTTTCTCGGGGAAAACTTGAAATTTTTATGCAATGTTTAGTAGGTAGAAAAATGCTTCCTAGAAAGAAAATGAGAAATGCACATCTTTTGTTTCCTTTCTAGAAAACATTTTTTTGTATACCAAACATGATATTAGTCCCTATCTAAAACAATCAAACATATGCAGAGGTTCAAGTGGAGCATGCCCTGTGGAACAGCCCTTGTTATGGACAACACTTGCAACAACTCACTAAAGACTGATACAAATTAGATGTAAGCTTTGTATATTCCAGGCTTGTGGGCGGTCACTCCTCATACCTAACATGAGAGTAGTTCTAGTTGGGATAATTGTAGTGTTATCTTCTTGAAACAGTCCTTGATCTTTGTTCTGTAAATTAAAATCTTTCACTTCCTTTTCATTTGTGAATTGTCTTTTTTTTTTTTCCTTTTTTAGCAAAACGTTTTTAATTGTTGAATAGTACCAAAACTAGAATTGTTACATATTTACTTCAGATTATAATGAGTTTGTAGTTACAAATATAATAACTTATCACGCCATAGAAGAGCATGCCTTTGCACAGACGGTAGAGTTAATGAAACTATTCCCTTCATAATGTAAGTTTTGGGGCGTATAAATTTGAAGATATTGAATGTATACAGGACACGAAATGTGCCGTTGCTTGACTTCAATTGTAAATGATTGTTGATATTAGTGTTTAGTACTAACAGCACCGTTTACGTTGTTAATTAAGAAACGTGACCAAGGCTTGGTAAGCATAATCCAAATCAGAGAACAAAAGTGGAATAGAATGAACCACAGGTTCATAATATCGTAGATCCATTTCCAATCTATTAAGGTTGTCACTTGTAATATGAATAATAGTATTAATAATAATAAAAAAATCTATGTAATCAAACCCCTTCAATTATGAAAGCATCAAATTGTCCAGGTTTTTAATTAGTCCACTAATATATAAGTTTTTCCTTTTAATTATTATTTTTCCTGGAATGAAAATGAAAGCATATACATAAAGCAGCAAAGCATGGTTACATGATATAGCCTCTACACGCTGATTATTCCTCCTCCTGAATCTTAAGGCTTCCCATTGGCATGTTATAGGATCCTCATGGACGGTACAGATTTACTGGATAATATTTTTCACATTTTAATATTTTTTATTTTAAAATATAGAATACAAAGTAAAAATAATCTATTAATGTTAGTTGTCAAAAAAAAAACATTCATGATAAAAAATAAAATAAAGTCACCTAAATTATCCAAATTTAAACTTGAATGGTCTAACTCTACCGTTTGAAAACAATAATATAAAGCAGAAAAAGGGGATCCATATAAAACGTAGTTGTACAAAACACTGAAGCCCCGACTTAGTTATGACGCAAGAAATAAGACATAGAGATCTCTTAATGCAGTGGCCTGGGATTTTAGTTTCATCCTTGAGGGTCGTGGCTATGGCGAAGATAGAATGTTTTGAGGCTGAAAGTAAAATTATCTTGGAGACTTAAAATATTGTAATTTATTTATTTTCATATCACTTTTCTAACTTTTTAAACTACAAAATCAGATTAATTTTTTTTATAAAGAGAAAATAAAACAAAACAAAGCAAACACAAAGCAAAAAAAGAAGAAAGACAGAAAACTAAGGAGGCTCAAAGAGAACATTCCTGTAGAGGTCTTCAGCTTGAAGATAATGAAATCTCTGTGAAATATTCAGTGCTTTCTTTACACATCCATCTGCATCATGGTTATTAGCTCTAGCAATAAGATCAACCCATATCCTCCAATCCCTTTTTAGCATCTCATGTGCTTCTTGTATAATTGGGGCATATTCATGAAAGTTTATATCACCTCCCTGGAGAAGGTTAACCGCATCTGAGCAATCAAAGAACAAAGTTCCAACCCGAATTCCTTCATCCTAAGCAAACTTTAAGCCCATAAGACATGCCCATAACTTAGCAAAAAGCGCATCACCTTCATGAAATCTAACAAGAAATCCACCTGTCAAAACATCATTTCCATCTTTGACTAAACCTCCACATAGAGTTGGGCAAACGAGTTGAGCCCGCGGGCTAACTCATGTAACCCACAAATTTGATAGGTTGGGTTGAACAAATTAGCCCATTTTTTAAAACAGGTTGGGCTAGCCCAACCGCAAAACTAGCAGGCTAAAACGGGCTAGCCTGCAAGCTAGCATATTTTTTTAAAATAATTTTTTATTTTTAATCACATTATATCTTTTTATAAATCTACAATAATGATAATATTTCTCAAATATATAATTTAGGACTCCCAAATATGTTCTTTACATTTAAAATATAGTGTAAATCTTTTTTGCAAATAAAATTTTTGTTATAGTTTGTAAATCAATAATTTATTAGTTTTCATAAAAATATTTTGAATATATATTGTTTATTAATCTCATAAGATCTATTAATTGAAATCATAAATATAAATTCATTGAGAAAAATAATATGGGTTTATATTTAAATTTTTTTCATTGAGAAAGATAACACTTCTAAACGAGAAGATGATTGATAGTAAAAATCTAGCAAAATGAATTTGTTGATTGAATTCTATATTTATTTTATTTATGTACAAGTTCTTTAATTGTTAATTTGCTTTAAAATATGAAATAAATATATATTTATATTATATAAATTTTAAATTGTTAAAAAAATTTGATAAATTTTTGTGGGCCAGCCCGTGGGTTGGCTAGCCTACTAGAAAATGAGTTGGGTTGAATTTTTTAACCTGATTTATTTGACAGGCTAGCCCAACCTAACTCGCAAAAATGTCAGCCCATGCGGGCTAACCTGCAGGTTGACCCGTAACCTGTTTGCCCGGTGTTACCTCCACACCCTATTGCTCCTGTGCTAATCAAGTAAGCACCGTCAACAAAGATACTAAAGCTGTCAACATCCCGATTTACTACAAGGGAATGCTGAGATAATCCTTGCCTGCCAAGATTATTCAAGCCAAGCTCATTGTGACTTAAGCTCATACATCTAATAATACCTCTAGCATACGCCCCAATATTGACAATGATCGTATCCTTCCCTTAAAAAACAAATTCATTTCGTCTCTTCCACAAAAGCTAGCAAACAATAGAGAACTATTCAGTCCAATCCTCACCATTTCTACCCACATTAGAGCACAGGTTCCATTTAAACCAGTTCGATGCATTTAAGGTAAAAGGTTCTTCAATATGTTCAGGACGAACATTCCTAAGCCAGATTTCTTTTAAGAAGGCACAGTCCTAAAAAACATGTAAAATATCTTCACAATCATAATCACATCTAAAGCACTTAGCATCATCACACATACCTTGATTACTTCGCACTTCATTTGTCAACAATCTATCTTGTACAACCAGCCACAAAAAGGATTTACACCAAAATGGAATCTTCAATTTCAATAGCTTCCTATACACCTGCGAAGGAGTAATGTCATCATCACAACATAACTCATAGGTTGACTTGATAGTGAAGTGCCTATTATTTTTTTGGTCTCCAACAGACAGAGATTTACCTATTAGGAAGTGTAAATTGTTGTAGGCTCATTTCTAATAAGTCCCAAGTCTTCTTAATACCACTCTAAATTTTGGACCCAAGTTTGTTCCTTTCAATTTTTAGTAATAAGTTATCCCCATATTTGTACTTGGCACATACAACTCTAGTCCAAAGAGAATCCTTTTTGTGGATAAGCTCCTACCCTTTCTTTATCAAGAAGGCCTGATTTTGAGCGGTGAGAGATTTAATCCCCAAACCACCATTATCCTTATTCCGACAAACCTTATCCTAAGCCATTAGGTGAATCTTTCTTTTCTCTTGGGAAGAGCCTTAAAGAAAAGATCTAGCAAGATTCTTCACTTCATCATAAATTATAGTAGGAAGCAAAGCTGTTTGCATAGGATATTGGGGAATAGCAAATAGCACAGACTTGATTAAAGTATTCTGACCTGCCAAAGAAAGATTAGAAATCTTCCAATTATTCAATCTACTCTTAACCTTATCCATCATATACCCATATGTTGCTTTAGTAACATATTTATGATGCATAAGGACCCTTAGACATTTTTCAAGATCCACTGTACTGGAGAACCCAACAGTTTGAATAATTGATGCCTCCTAGGATGAGGTACATTAGCAAAATAAAGGACTTGAGACTTAGCTTGGTTAACTTTTTGATTTGAAACCATACAAAACTGAGAAAGGCAGTTCTTAATAACTTTACTTGATTAATACAAGCCTTCAAAAAAAATCACAAGATCATTAAAATTGTGAAGGCAGGTCCCAATTTTAAAAGTCTAATTGGTCGCCAAGCACTCTTATGAATTTCATCCTATATCATATGAGCTAAATTCTCAATATAAATCACAAACAGATAGGGGGATAAAGGATCACCTTGTCGAAGCCCACGAGTAGGAAAGAATTCCTCCATCTTGTAGCCATCCTAAAAAATTTGTAAACTAGAAGTGTCTAAGCATCTAGAGATAACATCAACCAATTTAATTGGAAGTTTTAATCCAACTAGATAATTCCAAACAAAATCCCATTTAATACAATCGTAAGCCTTCTCAAGGTCTATCTTAATGGCCATAAAACCTTTCTTTCCTTTCATATTTCTCATTGAGTGAATCACCTCCTATGCAACAATGATATTATTAGAACTTTTCCTTCCAGGCATGAAACTACACTGGTTGGGGGCAATAATAGAAGGTAAAATCCCTTTAATTCAATTAGAAATCACCTTCGTTATAATTTTGTAGATTACATTACACAAACTTATAGGTCTAAAATCATGAATAGTTTTTGGGTTCTCTTTCTTAAAAATAAGCACAATAAAAGTACCATTAATATCTCTAATTAAAGAGGGATCTCTGAAACTTCTTTGCACTATAGAGATTATAGAAGGCCCAATTAAGTTCCATTGGCTTTGGAAGAAAAGAGCATTCATCCCATCTAGTCCAGGAGATTTCAATGATCTTATGTCAAATAAAGCTCCACGAATCTCCTCGGCATCAAACATTCTAGATAATTGAGTGATTTGAACATTACCAACCTTCGAAAAGGAATGAAAGGACTGAATAGTATGTCTAGGTCCCCCATCATCCTTAAAAAGATTGGATAAGAAACTTCTAGCAATCTGAGCAATCTCTTTAGTATCATAAACCTAACTGCCATCCTCCTTCTTGAGAGCTTCAATTATATTCACTCTTCTTCGAGCATTAGCTTTAGCATGAAAATATCTAGTATTTTTATCACTAAAAACAAACCAGTCATACTTAGCTTTTTGCACCTAAAGGAGACTTTCTTACATAAGAATTTCCTCAAGTTCAAGCCAAAGTCTATATTGCAGCTCAATTATCACGAGTGCATTGAAACAAAGTTGGTCCATTTTATAGAGGCCTTCTAGCCTACAAATCAATAACTTTTTCTTGTTCTTGAGATGCCTAAAAGCTTCATCTTTTCCTTTCACAACAGCCTCAATAAAAGAACACATGTTTTCATTCTAGCTAGTTTGGTTATTCCAATTCTCATGTGCCAATTGATCAAACTCATTATGAAGAACTCAAGAAGTGACAAATCTAAATGGTTTAGGCCGTGAAGAACATGAAATAATGTCTTCATACAACTTAAGAATAATAGGCCTATGATTAGATTTGAAATAAGGTAAACTGACAACAGATACATTAGGAAATTTACACCTACCTTCCTCATTCATGAGCACATGATCAAGTTTACTCTCACACCTAGCTCTATGCCAGGTAAACAAAGGCCCTTTACACTCCATATCAATTAACTCCAATTCATCTACCACTAAGCAAAAATTATGATCAGCAGTAGTAGAATATCGAGATAAGGATAATATTTCATGGCTAGACAAAGTACAATTAAAGTCCCCTCCTATGAACCAGGGATAATTAATACTCATGTTAATACGCTTAAGTTCATTCCAAAGAAGATTTTTGTTAACAACATTTAGGCTTGTATACACAGTTGTGCCCTACCAATTTGTATCATTTTTCTTGACCTTAAAATGAATACATTGAGCATGACTACTAAGAATCTCAATTTTCTAGTCTAAATCATCCCACAAAAGCTAAAGACCTCTGCTATAACCTCTTGCATTTACAATATGAAAATTATTAAAACCCAGAGACTTAGCAATATTAACAGCATTAGAACTACTAGCTCGAGTTTCCACTATTGCCAAAACCTCCACCTTATATTTACACTTCAATTCTTTAATAAGGCATAGAAAAGAACGTGATCCAATGCCTCTAGAATTCCATATAAAATTCATAAAAACATATTAAAAAGAGTGGGCTTATAAGCCCGTATCAGTACCTTCACAAAAAGTGATGTCTATTTTAGACACGGCATCCAGCTCTTAAGGAAATAACTCAACATTAATAGGTAGCTGATTCACGACATGGCACCTACTAGCATCCTGGCCCGCTTCATTCACATGTTGATCAGCCTTCAACTTTAAAGAAATTGGCCCATTATCTATTTGAGGATTATCCCTACCAGACATTCACTTATTGTAATTAGTAAATGCATCAAATGAGTTTGGGCTAATAAAATCTAGCCCATTTCAACCTATGCTTGGTGCTACATTTTCTTTCTTTTTTCCTTTAACTTTCAATGTAGCTTTACTCTTTCCTCCCACTGAGGTCCACTTTGATTTATAGTTTACAACTTCCCTGCCAAATCTACGCTGCACCTCATATTTCTTTCCATGCATAATAGTGGAATTGTTATTAGCTTTACTTCCCTACTCACCAAATCCCAATTCTCCTTTCCCTTATTCGAACCAGTTGCAGCTCCCTTAAGCTTTGATTTTGGCATCTTCTTATGAAAATCTTGCTCAACAATCATATCAAGTCCGTATTTACTGCTAAAAACCATCTCTGGTGTGCCTTCGTCGTTCTGGCCCGTTTCTTAAGTGTCGTCAATCTCTCCTTGTTTTTTCAACATGATCACCTCCACCTTTTGGTCATCCCCTGATTGTATATTTCCAATAGACATATCTGTTTGTTGTTTCTCTTTAGTGAAATTGTCATTCATCTCTTTTTCTTGTTCATAGGTCTGAACTCGATCAAGACAAGCATTCAAATGATGCCCAAACTGGCCACAATGAAAGCAAATGAGATGAAGACCTTCGAACGCAATTTTATATTCTTCCCGATACACAGTGAAGACGGGCATAAGGGGTTTGCTTAAGTCAAGTTCAACACATATTCTAGCAAAGGCACCCTTATCATATATGAAAGTATATCAATCAACTTTTAGAATAGTACCAACTTTATCCCCTATCATCCTCAAAAATTCTATATTATATAATTCAACAGGAAAATCCAGGACACAAATCCAAGCTGCTATCCTTCATTGTATTTATGCTTTCCAAGGATTGAAATTAGGTCTCCATTTTTTCATAAGAGGATAGTGATCATCTATTATCTATGGTTGCTCTTGATAAGCATGGTCAATATCATCCTTGTTAGAAAAGGAGACAATAAACTATCCATTGCCTAGTAGTGTAATTCACATAGGATCCTTAATTTGCCACATTCTTATTAACCTAATTCTCCAAAACCTTAATGGGATATTACGTCCCAATAATTTCACAATAAGGGAATTTAACCAGGGCTTGCACTAGGCAAGATATGCTTATTGAAGGATCTTCAACTCTAGGATTTTCATGGACCTCTAATCTTCAGACAAGTCTTCCTACTCTGATTCTTCCTCACTCATTTTCCCTTTTGCCCTCTTAATAGCCTCCTGTGCCCTTAACTTCAAGGTAGCCCTTCCAGCCATGTATAATATCATCGGATTCATCATTGGGAGAAAGAAATCCTGCAGAATTCAAACTCAGCAAAGAATCCTTATAGGATATCTTTTTCCTAGAATTCAAGCCTTCATCCACCTTATCCTCCTTCCCACTCTGACGATATCTATCATTGTTCGTGCTGGAAAAAATAAAGTTGTTCCTTCCTTCATCAATTACCTCCAGGATCACCACCCTTTCCCTCACCACTGTTGCCTTCGTCGATCTCTAGACGCTCTCTCTTTTTCTCACTCATCTCTCCTTGGTCCTAAAACTTTTTTTCTTGATGCATGTGGTACTCACAATTCAAGGGTAATCAGATTAAATTTTTGTAATCAAGTAATTCTAACATTTCAGTTTTAATAGATAATATATTTAATTCATTTAAGTTGCATTTGGATTAATGGATTTAGATGTGGCAAACTCTTACATTTAACATTCATGTATTTAAAATTATTTATTTGAGTAGTTTAAAAAACTTCAAATGAAAGAAAGAGATGAATTGAGATTCAAAATAATAAGTTTATTTATATTTTTTAACTGACAAAAAATGAAAAAAATATGAGAGTTATAGATGTACAAATACTAAAAAAAGATGAAAAAGAACGAGACATTTGAAATAATTAGAATTTCAAATGATTGATATGAATTTGAAATTATAAAGATATTATAATTTGAAATGGATTTGTATGTCATTAAATCTATGATTTTTATATATCCTAATCCAAATCTTTATTAATTTAAATACATTATTAATTTATTTTATAATATGGTTTATCTTAAATAAGATTTAAAAAATTTTAATTTTTAAAAATTTCTTCCAGCAATGACAACTATTACTAGTATTGTAAAGTCAAAACTAAAATTGAATCGATATAGTCAAAAGTATTACCTCATCTAAAATTGGAGTTTTTTTTGCTCCCCCCAATTAGATAGAAAGTAAAAAACTCCAATAAGAAAATCAAAGTATTTGGAATCGGTAGTGACGAGAAGTAAATTAACAAAGCCA
The DNA here is from genome assembly GCF_029017545.1 of Prosopis cineraria. NCBI lineage: Eukaryota > Viridiplantae > Streptophyta > Magnoliopsida > Fabales > Fabaceae > Prosopis > Prosopis cineraria. The sequence continues at coordinate 4,553,037 of NW_026555342.1, read as the reverse complement.
CATTGCGCCATATTCAAGCAACATCAACATAGCAAAATTTTTTTCAATATGAAATGACGGCAATGACAGAAAACGATTCGTTTGAGAGAGAAGGAGAAATGAGAATTGCTAGATTGTGACAAGATGCTCCCCTTTTATATTGTGGCAGACTGACAATATATGAATGTTACTTATCTAATTAGATAATGATTAATTGATATCAAAAAATGGGAGTGATAGGTGTGGTGACATGTTGTGTAATGAATTTTTAATAGAAAGATGTAATTAACATGGTTTAATGAAAAAAGTAATAACAGGTTTTATTAGCAAAAAATAAATTTCTAATAAAAATATCTAATTAACATTAATATTTACCAGGAAAATTAATGTCCTGTTATATAGAGAATAAGTAAACATTATTTGAGACTTTAGGAGATTGGTAGCCTTAATAACCTTACATTAAACATGGCCCTGTGGCTAGGTGATTTAGGCAATCTGTTTCATAGTTTAATTTTTTTTTTTTGGTAAGTATAAGGGATAAGTTTAATTTCAGCAACATTAAGAATGATCTCTCTCAAGATATTAAAGATAAATAATAAATCTCTTTTAATTAAATTATTACATATTTTTAAAAAGTTTCATCCACGTGTTGGGAAGCACTAAAAGTTCTAGATGAAGGCTGCCAGGCTTGATATCGACAGTTATTGACTGAGCTTGAAGAATAGGACATGGGATAGTTGGGCATCTATCATTTTCATAATTTTCATTGGTAGACAATGAGGGAATGATTCTTATTCAATATTTCTTATATAGTAGATTAATTAATTTTTTTTTTTTTGAACTTCAATTTATGTGCTTTATTAAGGATCCATTTGAACAATTTTAAAATATAAAACTATTTTTATTTTTATTTTAAAAAATGAACTTCTAGAGAATGTATAAAAAAATTTATTAATTATAAAAATATTAAGTTTTAGTAATCATTCTTATATTAATAATTTTCTTTATTAATTTTTAGAATTGAGGGAATTTAGAAATATTAAACTGGTTTTTTTCTCAAAAATATGGCTTACTTATTAAATATGATTGATAATACCTATAATAGTTTCTTCTTCGGTAGATGGGTTGATTTGCACATTTGACATTGCTGGAGATATCGATGATGAAGATCATCTGGAATCAGTAAGTATGGGATTCCAATGCAGATGTGCCATTGTTTTTTAGTTTCACTAGTTATAATTAGCTTTCAAATTGATAAATATAAGATGTATATATCATTACGCAATGCATACATATTTAGAGCTTTAGATTTTGAAAAATCATTATCTTTGGTTGAGTTATTCTATACTTGAGTTTGGACTCCAGTACATTATTCATACAAATTGTTACCTAAAATGCAGGTTATTAATGTGGGAACTTCAATCTCAAAGGCGGGTTTTTTTGGTGAAAGTTGCCTGAAGCTTTGGTGTTTAACGCATATTGAAACCTTGAGGTATGTTATCTCCTTAAATTTGTTTGCTTGATAGTTATATAGTCCTCTCAGCACTTTGGTGGTGTAAATGACGATGTGCTTTGTGCCTTTATCTTGCATTCAGTTTTGTTAACAGTTGCCAAGGGCAATTCACACTGCTAAAAGCCTAAAATAACTATCATGTGAACTCATATTGTGTGTGGAGAATGATGGAACTGGTTTCGGTACTATCTAGATTTTAATTTGAATAGTCCAGATTTTTTTAATTTTAATTTTAATTTTATATTTTACAAAAATAAAATTTATAATTTTTTATAAATATATTCATCATCAATCTGAACAGTACTGATTTAATTTGAGTGATTCAATTTAATATTATAATTTTCATAAATTAACTATCTAAATGTATTCTAGATAATCTAAATTCAATATTAAATTTTTATTTGTAAGGTCTAGATTTAAGGTTTTTATTTTTATTTTTATTTTATATTTATTAAAATAAAAAATATTAAAAAATTAATAAAATAAAAAATTATTAAAAAATTTAATATTAAATCTGTCTTGTCTAGAGTACATTTAGATATTCAATTTATGAAAATTATAATATTAAATTGAATTACTCTGAATTTCAGATTGAATCAATACTGTCCAGATTGATGATGAATATATTTATCAAAAAAAATTATAAATTTTATTTTTATAAAATATAAAATTGAAATTGAAATTGAAAAAATATGGATCATCTAGATTAAAAATTTGAATGGTCCAGATAATCTGGATGATGAGCATCACGGTGCTCAGCAGAAACCGGTTCCGGAGAATGATAGTACTTCCAGCAGCACTGTCTGCAGAAGCAATTATATTCTATTGCACTTAATATGGATTTTGAGAACTTTCACATTCGTATCCTGACTCCTTTTCTCTTCTAAGTTTTATTTTGTTGCCTGTTTAGGTTGATTCTAATATTTTATTCTACTCTGATTCCTTATAGCATCTGGGATCGGAAAGATGCTAGAAATGAAGTAAACTTCACAGATGCTCTTCAAAGGTTGGAGCTTGGATAATGTGAGTTCTTCCCTCTCTAATGGAATATGTTTTAGCGAACTGGACTAGCACCATGCATATTCTGTACTCACAAATCCACAAACTGATATTGTTCTTTCTCTTGTTAGGTTGACTATTTTGTTGACTGTCACTACTCTAGAGAAGCTCAACAACAATGGGCGATTGGTGGCACTAATACTGGTGTTTTGGGCAACTTCCATGTGAATTATATATAATGGGGTGGCCATACAAGTGTTGTAAGGAGTGTGTAGCCCACGTCAAGAATTCACGGTGGACCTGGTTGTGACCAAGACTTTTTTGGATGGACAAGCGGGGAATACGACCGCCTTTGTTGCTGGCTGTCTGATGATTCACCTCAGGTGAATCGATTATGGATTTCGAGCATGTTGATAATGAAGTCTGAAAGAACTCGCGAGACAAATCGTCGTCAGCCTTACTAGCAAGGTTTCTATTGTTGTCTTTTGAACAAAATAGCGTTGGTTGTCAGGCATGTAACTGAGTGATTTCGAAACATTGGGGCTAGGCATTTGGGTATCTTGTGCGTGCCCATTTTTAAAGGCTGATTGATTGGCAACTTGTATCATATGGGTAGGGAGTATCATTGTTTTAATAAATTTATTGATTTGTTTTTTGTTGTTATGGAGTTTTAAAATGTAGATGTATATTGATTTCTCCTGAACAGTGTGGCAAAAATGTCTCAATTTCTTTTTTTTTTAATACCTCAACACAATTCAATGATTTAAAAACTAAATCAAACTAGATTGTCAGACTAGTTGAATTGTTAATTGAAACTGTTAACAATTCAGTTAGGACAAAAAACCATTTACAGAGTTGGATTCAATTAGATCGCTTGGGATCAAGAATTGAATTTGATTCTTAAAAATTGAACAGCTCAAAAACTGACCCACTTCTTTTTATTTTTTTAGAAAATGACTCATTTTTTAATTATTTAATGTTATATTATATCATGTAACTAATTAAATCATAGTAAATTTAAAATATTTAATTTTATTTTTAAGTCAAGTAACAATTTTATATTTATTTTATTATATACATATAATTTAATTATTAGTTTAACCTGATTAAATCATGTAAATTGTGAATCAATGATATTTTTGGTTTAATATTCAGCCTAGTTTCTGATAATATTGATGCAATTAAAGAATTTTAAATGTCTAAAGCAACTTTTGATATATTTTCTCTTCATCCTTTTTCTTATAATTGTGTTATAATTAGTAGGACCCTCTTCCACCTTTCATTTCCCCAAATTATTATGGAGTATGTTTCAAAGATGGTGTAACTAGAGAATCAGAATGCAACTCGCAAGTTCTATTCACGCGTTAATTATCTTTCGAAAGTTGCATATAAATATCAATTATCAATTATCATATAATTTTACATTAAAAAAATATCTCAAAATTTTTTTTAAATGAACACCCAGTACGTTTGCTTTTGCAAAGAAATAATATTACCTCAAAAACTTTTAGCAAGAAAACAATTTTATTTTATTAATCTGTACAGACTTTTCACCATTAAATGTTACTTTTTAACCAAAAATTCTGACATATAACTTCCCATCTTCCCTTCTCTCCTCCACTTGCCCTCCTTCCTCTTTCTCCTACGTTATTGGACATCTTCGTCGTCTTCTTCATCCCCTTTGCCGTCGCCCCTCCTCCTTCTCTGCCCACTCTGGATCGCTGTCGCTCCTCCTCCTCTTCCTCCTCCACTTGCCCCACCTTCTCGTCCACTATGCCCTCACTTGTCTTCTTCTTCATCTTCTTCATCCCTTTCCAACAGCAACTAGTTAGCCTAAAGTTGTAGACCGAGTGAAAGCTCTCACTCGTCGTTCTAGCCTTCTAGGTTGTCACCATCGCCGCTCCTCCTCCTCCTCCTCCACTACCCACTCGGAATCATTCCGATTTCTTTCCTCATTGAAGGTTGCAAGTTACAGGTATCGGCAGTCTCGTTTGGGTGCGAGCGTTTTTTTTTTTTTTTCCCCTCTACCCACTCTGAAACGCTTTGCTTTACTGGAAAATTACAGTAATTTGTCGATGAAATTTTTTTGATCTAATTTTTTTTATTTTTTGGAAAATTACAAGCAGTGACGATGGAGCCTTTATCTCATTAGTTTTCGAATAATAATGATGTAGTTCCCAAATTAACACATACTACTTCTTCCTTGAGCCATATTAGAACTATGTATTCTTTCTTTGCTTGATTTTGATTTTCCTCATTCATATTGACCATCCTTCGTGAAGGATTTTAGAGATCTGTTGCTCATTTAGAGGATGGCTTTGACTGTTCAAAGTTGGAGTTGGAAGGCTAGGGACAAATCGAATCAAAAGAAATCCCTCATATCTCCTAAGCCAAATCGCCGTCGCTACTTTGATAAGTCTGCTTGTTGTCATCAGAGATTCTTTGGGTTGTGGGAGGGTATGGAAGGAAAGAGAGGCGTGAGCCACTAAAGGTGTGTTTAGTTGGAGGTAAGAGAAGGAAGTGAAAATTTTTAAAATTTTTTCTTCTGTCCTCCAAAACCTCCCCCCAAATTAGGGGGGAGTTCCCCTCCCCCCCTCCTCTCTCCTCCTTTTGAATCAAATAGACCTTAAGAAAGAAGGTGAAAAGAAAAACAAGATTTAAAATTGAATCCAACAATTAAGAAAATTAGAATGCAACATCAAAGTTTTCTACTTCTTTTAATCAATCGTTAGTCAAATGTTGGTCAGACATTAAAAAAAATGACGTTGTTTCATTTTTCATACTTTGAGGTTGATATTATTCCTTTTAAAAAATAAAGACAATGAGTGTTCATTTTAAAAACATTTTAACCCCTCCACCTTATAATTTTTAGAGGAAGTTAATAATTTATGGACAAGGTATAACATTGGGAAGCTTAATTTTGATGGGACTTTAATTATTAATCTTTCGCCTTGTGTAAATTTTTTGAACTGAAATGTTTATTGTTGGGGAACAACCTCAATTTGATGGAAATATCATTATCATTTTTTGACCGTCTGCCTCAACTCAACACTCTTGATTTGTCATGCACTAGCATAGATGATCTTACAAGCTCATTTTTCTAATGGGTTAAAAGTCTTTTTTTTCTCCTCTAAACTATACATAAAAGATTATAAATGATCCTAAATTTAATTATGAGTCAATCTATCTCTCAACTTTAAATATTTTTTTATCATCTTGCCGTTTTCTCATCATTTATGAGCCCCATATTATATTTTTTAATAAAATATTTGAGTTAAAGGGCAAAATAATCATTCAAATAGAAGTTAAGGGATAAAAATGACCCTTAACATGATAAAAAATATTTAAAAAATAATGAGATATATTAATAATTAATGAACATTAAATATTTTTAATATTAAAATAATGACAAAGAAAATATTTGTGACCGTAAGATGCCTAATAAACTTAAAGGAAAGTTTTATCGCACTGCTATCAGACCGGCAATGTTATATAGTAGTGAATGCTGGGCTCTAACGGGACAGCAAAAGCATAAAGTTGGAGTAGCAGAGATGAGAATGTTACGATGAATGTGCAGACATACACGTAAAGATAAAATTCGAAATGAGCACGTACGTGAAAAAGTGAGGGTGGCACCTATTGAGGAAAAAATGGTAGAAAATCGGTTGAGATGGTTTGGGCATGTACAAAGAAGACCAAGGGAGGCACCAGTGAGAAGAGTGGAACATATAACTTTGAGTCCGATTAAGAGAGGTAGAAGAAGGCCTAAGAGAACACTTTTGGAAGTTGTTGAACGCGATCTCTTAATTAATAATATTTCTAAAAGTTTGATAAATGATAGAGCACAATGGCATCTTGCAATCCATGTAGCCGACCCCACCTAATGGGATAAAGGCTTGTTGTTGTTGTTGTTGTTGTTATTGTCTCTGGTATCTTTCTTTATCGGCAGCCTCTTGTTTTCCACTTCTTCGGTTTCATCATTGAAGTTATCTTCATCTTCTTCTAACCCTTCCTCACAATTCTTCTTAGACTTCGTTTTCTTCTTTTGGAGACTATAATAGGAGTTTCCTTAAATCTACAATCTAACATGCTTGCCTCTTTTAAAAGATCAAGTATATACTTTCTTTGAGATACATAGATACCTCGTTTTGATCTTGCAACTTCCATCCTAAGGAAGTATTGCAAGTTTTCAAGATCCCTTGACTTCAAATTCTTTTCCAAGAGTAGCTTTCATTCTTGCTATTTCCTCAACATGATCTCTTATGAGAATTATATCATCAACATACACATAATGCACATCCAAAATATGTAGCAAAAGATTGGTCTTAACATGAGCTGTAGGGTGTACGCTTTGTAATTTTTTAAGTGGTGATTCAAAGGACGAAACCTGGCTTGGCATTCTATTTATGAGATATGTTGTAGTGGGAATTGCGACACACCAATAGTATTTTGGAACATGACAAGTGAACATGAGGGCTCGGGAAGCCTTTAACATATGTCTATTTTTTCTCTCTTCTATGCCATTTTGTTGGGGTATGAACACAAGTACTTTGGTGGATAATGCCATGGTTACTAAGGAATGATCCCAAGGATTGATTGAAATATTTGTTGCCATTATTGGTGTGTAGATCTCTTAATTAATAATATTCCTAAAAGTTTGATAAATGATAGAGTACAATGGCGTCTTGCAATCCATGTAGCCGACCCCACCTAGTGGGATAAAGGCTTGTTGTTGTTGTTGTTGTAATAAATATAATTAACTTATAATTAAATTTAAGATTATTTGTGACTTTTTATGTATACTTTAAGAATAAAATAATCTTTAATTTTTTTTAAAGTTAGGAGAGCACACAAAATTTCATAAAAGATTGTGAGCTTTTCGTTGAACTTTCTTCAAAGATTGGCTGACTGAAAAATCTTATGATGCTTGATCCTGACGGGATTCAAATTTCTCACCTGCCAAACGAGATTCTAGATTTAACAATTTGAAAAGCTTGTCACTCTCTCTATGGATATCATCATGATAGAGGTCATGATAAGGAGTGGAGGTCATCTTTCAAGCATTGAATGTTAAATACTTGAACATGCACTTGTAAATTTTTCTAGTGTGAGTGTCAAATACTCAAAGTGTGACTTGTAAATTTTCCTAGTTTGAGTGTTAAATACTGAAATTGTAAATTTTCCAACTACCTGAATTGATTTCATATATAATCTCTCTGTTTAAAAATATAAAATATTTTTAATTAAATCTCACCCCTCAATAAAGTAGTTACCTACTTTCAAACTAACATTATCTTTTTATATTTATACCTATTAAATATCCTACAATAAATATAAAGTCACTATTAATATGAGCACTTTTGAAAAAAAAAAAAGTAATGATTACATCTCGAAAAACTAAAAATATCTTACATTTTTTAACATCCAACTCCTTCAAAAATGCCTTTTATTTTGAAACGGAGAGAGTATGACATTTTTAAAATTGCTACAAATTAGTGCATGACTATAAGTTATTCATGATTAAAGATCAAAGGATGGAATTACTGGCTACTGAAAATTGATTAAAATCAAATTCTGTCTATCCCGCAATTAGGCTTGCGAATATTGAAAATATGATGTTGTCTAAGGTCTCAAAACTACAAATATTTAACTTATTGTTCATGATTAAGTTATAATGAATGTGGATCTTTTTGCATGTTTTCCATGAATTTGTATTGGGCTTTAATAGTTAATACAAGATAAATCTAACTATATGGATTGTTTGGGTTCCCTTTTCATTTTTTTAACATATGAAATGAGATTAATTATGGTCTCATGTTAATATTTAAGTTCAGAGACAAATTAGAGCATATTAGCATAGAACTAACCAAGTGAATTGAAAAAAACCTGATCAATGGATGCACACAATTTTATCATTGCCTAGTTGAGTTGCAAACATGAATAACTACAGCGAAAGTAAGAAATTAACGCTCCGTAAAACATGTGGCATTGTTAGGGGAAAAAAAGGGCTTAGTTCAAACCAAGTTCATCAACCTAGTGATAAGGGACACAGAAGTGGAATCATGTTAGTTTAGGAACAGAACCCTGAAATACAACAAAAACGCAAGAAAAAAAAAGAAAGTGATGAAATTTATAACGAAAATAAAGAAAGAAAGAAAATAAACAACAGGATAATGATCAAGGATAAGATCCTTTAGAGCACTTGCCTCTAGAAATTTCAACTTTCAAAGACACTATAAGAGTTGATCATGTTTATTTCTCACACGGGATGCCGCCACAAAGCACTAAGACTTAGAAGAGTTATAAACTATAAAATGAATAATTTCATTCAACTACTGTCCCGTTTACAAGAGGGAGCATGCCTAATTTATATAGGCTCATAGAGAAAACTATTTCTTAAAATTAAAACCTTAATTTCCTAATACTAAAAGGAGAAATAATATAAAATAATAAAAAAATATTTAGCCACATAATTTAGGAGATGTGATCCTAAAATTATGGGATTACAAAATTTAAAAATTAATAATATAATTAATCTTAATCTTTAACTGGACTCAAAATAGGAAACTAAGACTAATTTTGCTCCTTAAAAAAAGGAGTCAAATTAAAGGACTATTAAAATAGGAAACAGTTTAGGAGACAATCAAGGAATCATAAAAGATTTAAAATCATGCCGCCCTTGACTTTTTCACTAGAGTTTCATACCTCCTTACTTACAAGAAACTCAACTTGTAATCTTCCTTGCATTAGGTTAAGGTTTGCATTTCTTAGGCTTGACTCTTCATGAATTTAGATTTTAAGCACATTATACATGTATAGATGCTTTAAGTTGGGTTTGAGAAGAGTGCCCCAATGCTCTCCAAGCTCTTAGATTTCTTGCACAAGACTAAATAAGGCTTGTTTTATGGCTTTAGTTGGGGCTCTTATCATTGAACCTCCAATATGTTGTAAAGGGTCTTTAAACATGTTGGATTAGAAGTATTGGACTTCTTGCTCCTTGCCTTGAGCTCCTTTCATGTCACTGTACTCATGATTACTATCCTCAAACTTCGTTGTCATTAATACAATATCATTCATGTTATGAGGTCTATCACCTAGATCCTACGATAGACCAAATCCCTTAAATGAAAAGTAAAAAAATTACCCAAATGAGTTTTAGTAATAATTAAAACAAAAATCAAGGATGACAATATTTTTTGAGATTTTACAGCGTAGTATTACTTGAAAGCACAACGTAAAATACAAGTCTTGTACTTTTCACACAAGTACAGGTAATTACGAGCAACAAGAAAACATTTGAATCAAAGAGAACACTTGACCAAACAAGTCTTTCACTTTTGACACCAAGATTGATTATTATGAGACCAAAAACATGAAGAAATATTAAGTAAAAGCTGAAAATGCTGATTCAAATCGTTGGCGGACTTCATCACTCCACTCCAAGTTGCTCCACCATTCACTCTCACCTTCAATGGTTCCTAGTTTAGATGCATTGCTTGTGTTGAAAGGTAAGGATTTCAACTCAGGACACTGGTGTACATTTAGCTGCTCCAAACCACGCCACGATAAATTTTTTTCTGGGCATATGAATTTTAAGTTCGACAAGTTATCCAATATCACCGACCTTCAATTTCGGAAGTATGCTTTGATCCCTTTCAGTGACATCTTGCACCACGATAAGAACCTCAATTTCTGAACAATGTTGAACAACTAACTTCTGTAGTTCATGAAAATCTTCAAATCCTACCTTGAAAAAGATACTTTTCAACTCTGGACAGTTGTTCAATGTCAAAGTATGCAGCCTGGAAAAGCTATGACGAGGTAAAGGACCCCTAAAAACCCACTCCAAATGCAGCAAATTATCCAAATATAATTGCTCCAAATTTGGTAAGAGACTTGCATTTTCAGGTAAGGTGCCATTAATAGCATTACAAACCATATCTCCTGCAACAAAAGTTGAAATTTGACTGCACCTTTCTATAAGTAAACCACGGAGAAATATCAAGCTTGATGTATTGTTTAACAACCCCAATATATTTTCAACTTTCTCATGACCAATTAATTCAAATGTGTCGGCTTGAGGGAGTATCTCAGTGATCGCCAAGTCAAATTTTTTGTCACCATTGTGATACTTTACATACTTGAAAATTCTATAGTCGAAAAGCTCAAGGATTTTCGGATGTATTGAGTATTCACATCCCACAAAAAATTGAAATGAAGTAAATTCCTTCTTACTTCTCCTTGATTTTCTGGTCTCTATAAATTTTCCAAGGAGTTCCAAAGAAGGAAAGCTGCATCACACAGCTGTTAGATGTTCCAAAGAAGCAGCTTGTTGTACAGTATATTCAGCATGATTATTCGCCTTCCACATATTTCAGATTAAATATTTTCATTTTTTATTTTTTAATTTTATTTTAAATTTGTTTAAATAAAAAAATATAAATCTATTGTCAAATTTGATGAACAATTTGGACAGTTCAAATTTAAAATGAATAGTTTAAATTTAATATTAATTTTTTTATAATTTTAATATTAAACGTGCTCTATCCGGATTATATTTGGAATTCTGGATAATCCATTTCTAAAAATTCAAGAAATTTATTAAATTGAATTATTGGTGTTGATAGTCTAGATTTAATATCCATGGTCTAAATTTAATATTATAGATTTTAAAATTTTAATATTAAATCTATACTATTTAAAATATATTTTTATAATTAATTTGTAAATATTATGAAAAAAATTTAATATTAAATTTAAATTATTCATATTAATTTGAACTAAAGTAATAAAACATATTATTAAAATTTTAATAATACTTTAATAAATATTTTATACTGTGTGCGCAAGTGAGGGGGGAAAGAGAGAAGTCGGGTCTGGCAAGGTGCAGGTGCTTTCTATTTAATTGCCTTTTATTACCACCGATTTCTTTACGTTGCAGGTCGTCAGTACATCAAATGAATTATGAAACCATACCATTGCCGGCTCAGCTAATAGAGACTAGATTAAAGAAGTGATGGACTGATACTAGTGTCGCGAATTACTTTTTCTCAAAACGCTAGCATATTAAAATATGCAGTTCACCATTTGTATAACTGAAACTTTCTCCAAATCCCTCCAATATAAAACATAATAATTCTCCTAATCAATTCATGATGTCCCATCACAGATAATCTACTGATTAGCTAAATTTGAGTTTGATTTTGGTATCGCTTTATCATAAAATCATTACTCTCTTTTAAAAAAACTAATCTATTAAAATATATAATGTACTCGCTTATATAATTAAGATTTTTCTCAAGGTGCTCCAGGATATGATATTAGATGAAGGAAAAAGAAATGAGTATTTTTAAATTTTTCTCAAGGGATAATGAGAATTAATTATAATTAAATATGGTGCTTCTTTACATGGTAGCTATATACTACATTTTTTTTTGTTAGAATATAGTACACTACAATATTGGTGTTTTTTAAGGAAAAATCAACTATTTAATTTATATAATTTTGATGTAATTATAACTTAATCTCTAAATTTAACTTATTATAATTTAGTTTTTATAGTTTTAACTCAATTATAATTTACTCTCTGAATGTTGCGTCTTGCAACTCAGTTCACATATTTTCAACTATTTAAATATTGATTCTTATATTTAAAAAATATAAATATTAAAAATATTTTAAAATTTTAATATTTATAGTTTTTATAAAAATTAAAAGAATTTAATAATTTAAAATATTAGTAATATAAGGACTGAATTGAAGGGTCCAAATTTATGAATTGTGTTATAATAAATTAAAGTTTAAAAATTAAATTATAACTAAATTAAAATTATAACAACTAAAATATTAATTTTTTCTTAATTTAGCCTAACTGTGGGTGCTTGACAGCTTGCTGTTTTTCTACCCCTAATTGTGACCTATTTCTTTCTGTGGCTTCAAATTAGTTAGGTAAGGAGAAATTTTCCAAAAAAAAAAAAAAAAATCAACCACACTTGTTTAAACTTAAAACTTTTAAATTTTTAAAATTTTATTATAACTCAACAAAACTGATTTGATATTAATTTTTTTTAAAAAAATAATAAATTTGTCTTTTATTTAAATTAATATTAAAACTGATCTACTTCACCTATTAATTGCCCTATTTTATTTATTTATTTACTTGTGAAATATTGTTCATTACCTTACTTCATTTATTCATTTTCTTATAATGAAATCAAGTGTAAATCTGACAATGATTAAGTAAAGTGGGATAATGAATAATATTTTATAAATAAATGAATAAAATACAGTATAAAAATTAATAAGTTATCTTAAAATAATTTAAATATGAAAAACAAGTTAAGCAAAACAATTAATAATATTTTGCAAATATATTAATAAATGAAATATAATAATAAATAAGCAAAATAGAAAAGTTTTGATATTAATTCAAATGAAAAATAGTTTTATTATTTTTTTAAAATTAATATCAAATAAGTAATCCTAAACTACCATATAAGTTTAAAATTGAAGAATTTTAAATTTATATAAGTGTGATTGAGAAGTTTTTATTAAAATTCTCTCATGCAACCCTAACCGACGGTACAGAACCTTATCCAACATTGGACTCAGGGTGATACATGTTGAGACTAGAGTGGAGAGAATTTTTAAATTTGATGTAGGGATAACTAGGGAGTTGATTATGACTAAGAAGGGCTCTTCTTGACATGATGGCCATACACTATGCTATTGAAGGTTGTATAAAGGTCTTCTAATTTAATACGGTTCGATTCAATTCAAGACAAATTCAATTTTATCTAATTTAAATAAAAATTAGTTTTTTAAGATTAAAAAAATAAAAAAAATTAGACTCTTTTTTTGAATTGGATGGGATAAAAGACCAAACATCTAGACCACTTGATCCGGTTCAATCTTATAAATTTATTTAATATAATTATAATTAATGTATTAATTATTATTACCATAAGTTAATTTATCATAATGATTAGTATTTTTTGTGCTTTATATTTGAGAAGTCATGAATATCGAGCAAAATTTTAATATTGACCAATCTCAATCTTCTCCTTTTATTAGTGAAAGCAGTTGTTAGCTTGGTGTACTAAATTTTAAACATGTTGAAGTTTATTTAATTTAAATAATTTGTATTGTAACTGAAATACTTTTTTATTGTTAGAAATTATTGTGAATTTATAATTTTTATTGTTATGATAAATGTTATGTGACTATAAGTAATTTTATTATATTACTTGAATTTATTATGTTGAGATAAATTACTACCTCTCATGAATAAAAAAAGAAAAAAAAAGTGAGATGCTAGACAGGATCAGAACCAATCTTCTAGTCCTATTAAACTAATCTAATCTCATTCAGCTTTGGGTTATATCAAAATTAAATAACATCATGAGTTGCTTAATTCAATTTTTTTCATGAAAATAATCAGATTTTAAATGAGGTCAAAATCCTATCGAATCAATCTTTTGAGCCCTAGTTATTGGTGCTTTATTATTATTATTATTATTATTATCATTATTTAGCGTCACTGTTGGTGACAGCTTGTTGTCTTTCTACCCGTAATTATGACCCATTTCTTTCCGTTGCAGGCTGTGGGGTCCATCAAATGAACTATGAAACCAAACCAAGCGGTGCCAAACGTGATCCAACAATGGGCTCGGCTGATACCTGATTGAGAATAGACTAGAGAGAAAACAGACTGAGTATTTTGGAACTTTGATCAAAGGATAATTAGGACGTTAATTATGACTAAAAATGGCTCTTCTGTATATAGTGGCCATATACTATGCTACTGGTGGTTCTTTTCTCAATCTCACTGTTGGTGACAGCTTGTATGTTTTTCTACCCCTAATTATACCGGTAGCGGGTTGTCGGGTCCATCAAATGGATTACGAAACCGCATGGCAGTACGAAACCGCATCCCAATTTTTGTCTTTGATAAGGGATGATTTGAGAGTTAATTATGAGAAATTTATTTATAAGACCGTTTGAATTTCAATTGAACATAATTAATAATAAAAATAATTATAATTAATTATATTATAATGTGATCATATTTAAATATAATTTTTTAAAATTAATTTTAACAAAATTTAAAATGTATGGATGATATAATTAAAATCAATTTTAGATCTAAAAATTACTATAAAGTACATTGTTTTTAAATTAAAATATTGATAAAATTATATATAATGATGTTAAATTTATTCAACTCATTTAATAAGTAAAAATATGTATTTAATTTATACATATACATGATTAATTATAGAAATTTCAATTATATCATATTGTAACATTCATAATTTAATGTATATAAAAAATAAATCAATGTATCTAAGTTCAAATAAATTTATATGATATTTAACATGTAGGATTAATTATGAAAATTATATTTAAAATTAATATTGAAAATAGAAAAGTATTTTATAATTTTAATAATTAATATTCTATCCATTTCAAATTATAAGACACTTTTGAAAAAGATTTAAATTTTTAAAATATAAAATACTATGAGAAGATAAATATTTTATTAAATAAGTTTATTTCAATATTACATTTTTTCTCTCTTTTTAATAATTAAATATAGATTTATGAAGGATATTTTTAAAAGCTGATATTTTTTTTTTAAAAAAATAAAGTTGTTAGGTATATTTAATGAAAATGACATGTGAGATTTTGTTCAAAAATATTTTAGTTTCGTTTGTTTAAACTTTCTTTTAAATTTACTTTTTTTCAAAAAAACAATCACATATAGCAAATTTTTTTATGTTTGTTTAAAATTGTAAAAATAATCAGATATTTAAATATTTGAAGAAGCCAATAAACGCAGCATTTTAGGAAGGGGCAGAAAAAAGAAAAAAAAAAAAGCGATGCCCTATAAGAGAGAGAAAAATTGTGAAGAATGCGGCTATTTTCACGAAAGGCATCAATCTCCTACACCACAACATCTTCTTGTCCTCAGTGTTTAGATTTCAGTCTCCTCCAATCTCCCACTCTGCTTTAGTTTGCATGATCCTGGCGATAGATGTTAAAGATCTTGCATGATTTCGTTCTCGTTTGTTTATTTCCTGCATCTCACATGGGAGACCCTCAAAACACTAATATTTTAAATTATCTCATGTAATTGTATCGCTATCGAATATGATATTAATATTTATCAATACTTTATCGATACATATTCATAAAATATTAAAATAATATTTTTTTAATTTTAAAAAAATTTAATTTTTGATACATATCAAACACTTTTAAATTACTAATCAATACTTGAAAACAAAAATTTTAAATAAATTAAATTTATTAAAACTTACAATATTAAACTTTTTATTATTAATATTATTTTTTAATCTTTCGAGATGTAATCATTATTTTTTTTAAAAGTATCCTATTGATAAATGACTTTATATTTATTATAAGGTGTTTAATATGGGTAAATATAAAAAGATAAAGTTAATTCAAAAGTATGTAATTATTTTACTGGAGGAAATATTTAATTTAAAATTTACTTAAAAATATATTATATTTTTTAATGAAAAAATATTTTTTAAATTAAAAGTATGTTGTTATAAATATATATACGTATCAAAAATATGTCACATCTTGTATTTTTGAAAATTTAAGTATTGATATATCAAATATGTACCATATTTAATATGTGTATCAGTGTCTGTATAATCTAGGCGAGTGCTTTAACAGTGGTTCGGATATGACCCCACCACCTCCTCATTCGATTCTGCCTTACTTTTTGTTTTACCACAGGAAGCATCCTCACAGAAAGGATGGGCAAGGAAGCATCTACTGTGCAGAGATGGATGGTGACAACGATTGCCACAGCCTGCTTTTTACCTTTGACTTTTCTCCTCGTGTAGTATAAGGAAAAATACGATGATAAAAAAAACTGGAATATTTTTGAAAAATGTGGTGAGGATGAATCTTATAGAAAAAAGTGAATCTTATGATTTTAACCGAAGATTAAATAATTTATGATTTTTTTCAAAATTTCTGTAAAATAAGTCATTTTTTATAAAATCTTTAAACTATATACAAACTATTTATTTTTTAATTTTAAATAAATAATTTTTTTATAATTTAAAACAGAGAGAGTATTATAATATAATATTTAAGAGGTATGATTTTGGTATTATATTATAATATTTTATTTAATAAATTTGACAAAGAAAAGCGAGACTACAACTCTACAAGTGCACACAGGGGTTTGTTGGGGCAACTAATATTTATGGCAAGCAATGGATGAAAGTAACAGTAAAATTATAATTGATAAGCTACTTAAGGCAGCTTAAAAGAAAGCCAAGTTTAGCATCCAATAATCAATTATGGGGAAATAGAGGTGTTTGGGTTTTTTTAAACAAAACCATGGTTTGAGGGCTCATAATCGATTATTTTTCTTATCCAAATAGGCACTGTGTAAAAGTAGCAATTATCAGGGTAGGGGGACTTGCCTTTGCTCCTCAGAAGCTTTTCTTGCATCCCAACCAAAATTTAGACCATCCTTTAAACGTCCGCTGCATTCCAAGTAAAAATTGAATCATTTAATTTAATATAAATAGTCCAAACTTAACATTTTATTTTTTATTTTTATTAGAATAAAAAATTATAAAAATTATAATTTTTTAATAAATTTTGTTATCAATTTAGACGATCTAAATTTAATATTAAATATTAAAATATCATGTGCACCGCATGGGAGAATAAATCTAGTTTATTATTTTGTGCACTCAAAAATATCATTTACTCATCGATTTTTTTTTGTATTCTTCATCTCCATTATTCTAACGTTGTTAGTCCCATTATTTTCTCCTACAATTGACTTTTAATAATAATAAATAAATATACAAGTCTACAATAAAAAATTTGCCCCCGACCTAAATATTCGTGCTGAATATTCACAGTGTTATTGGAAAAGTATACGGTAAAGGAACGAACTTTAAAGATGCAAAGAAAGGATCATGGTCAAGTGATGAAATTAAGAAGGAAGAATTTTATTGTCGAAGAGGGAAGCCGTGAGAACAGCAGTATGATATTCTTGGTGAAGGAGAGGAATAGAAGATGAGGGTGAAGAAGAGATTTATTTATTTTATAACACAAGTATTCTTTTATTAAAATAATTACTGTCATTTATCAAGTACTAAACGTGATACCTTTCTTAATAAAAATTTAAATTTTAATTTATTATATTATGAGAAACTATTTATTTTTACTGTACCCAATTCCATTGGTAGAGTGAGGAATAGGTTGATGATATTTCACATGGCTTCTTGTTTGAACAAATTGGCTATCTCAATGTCATCGCATTAGGTCAAATTCATATAGCTCCATGTCCCATCCTTAGAAGGGAAAAAAAGAGTTAATATATATATTTTTATCTTCAAAATATTTTTGCAAGGAGCATCAGGCATTCTGAATTGAAAAGTGGAGTAATTTTTTCAGAACCATTTCTCTGAAGAGCAAAAAACCTTCTATTAATTAATTATTAACTTTACCATTTTTCATTGACACTAAATATAGTAGGGCCCACATATAGCGAGAAGCAAAATTTCAGTCATATCCTTTGATACTAATTTCATCTAGAACTCTTTTTAAAAAGCATTGAGCACCTTAAAGTTGTTTTCTATATGTGCTAGGAACCCTAAAATTTTATTAAAATAAAATTTAATAAATATTGATAAAATATTAAATATTTTAACATTTAATTTAAATATTATTATTTATAAAATATTCATTAAGATTTATAAATTATTTTTTAAATATTAATGGCTCAAACTTAAAGTCAAGAATAATAGTTGAGCCTGACAGACTGCCCATTTCAACTCATTTTTATAAAGGTTTAGACTTTAAAAAATGTCATTTTTTTTAGGAAAATTAGATTTTGAAACCCATTCCTATTAGGCCCTAAAAAAACAATTCAGGTCTAGGCGACCCTTTTAGGTTCTTTTTCATTTTAACTCTAAAAAAATAAAATATTTTTATTCATTAATTGAATTTGTACTTTAATATATATATATATATATGTATTTATACTTTAAAATTCAATTTTCTATTGTAATTTTCTAATATTATAATTTATATTTTAAAAAAATATAAAATGTTATAATTAAAAATTTTAATTTAAAAAAAATTAGGCTTAAGGGTTTGGCCTTTATGGGTTCAGACCTATAAGGGCCAAGTCTATATGGGTCAGGCCTACACATTTCAAACTAGCTTTTCAAAAAATTTTGATGACTTGTAATTTTTTTGTACATTGATTATATTTTTAATATTGATTAAGTTTTTTTAAATCTCTTAGGTTTGTAATTTTTTATCAACTACTAATTTTCTTTCAAAATATTGCACACTCAAATTTAATATTTTGATATTTTGCAACCTAGTATTAAAAAAGGGAATGAGTCTCTAAATTCACAAATAAAATAAACTTTTAAATTAATGGAAGAATTTTTTCTTCTCATCTTTCTATTATTTTTTTATTAAGTATTCCCTCCATTTAAAAAATGTAAGGCATTTTTAATCGAATCTCATCCATCAATAAAGTACTTACCTACTTTCAAACTAACCTTATATTTTCATATTTATCCCTATTAAATACCCTACAATAAATATAAAGTTAACATTAATAAGGGCACCTTTGAAATAAAGGCAATAATTATATTTAAAATATTTAAAATGTATTACATTTTTAAACATTCAACTCCTCAAAAAATGCCTTATATTTTTAAATGAAGGGAGTATCCCTTTTTATATCACATTAATAGGACATAAGATATCTTTTAAATAAATATTTTTATTAGCATGTTAGTTTTGATGTCATATTTATGATTTTTATTAGAGAGTATTAAATTTGGGTGATGTAATATTTTGGAGGAAAATTGTTAGTTGAACAAAAAATTACCTAAAAATTTTAATCAATAATAAAAATATGATCAGTATATAAAAAATTACAAATTATCTATAATTTTTTTTAAAAATTAGTTTGAATTTTTAATATTTAAAAATAATTTATAAATTATGGATAAAAAATTATAAATAATAATAAATTAAATTATTAAATATAGAAAATTTAATATTTTAATAATATTTATTAAATTTTATTTTAAAAATACTTCAAGATGTCCTAAAAAAATTTTAGTGTGTCCGATGCCTTAGGATAAAAAAAACTTCAGAATAAATTAGCATTAATGAATGGGATTAGAATACTGTTGTTACTGTGCATGGATGCCATGCATATATCATATCAGCAGAAACTGATGGAGGTTGACTACCCAAATGACTTTCCTGATCCTCAGCAATATAATTTGGGAAAAAAATTACGCTACTTATTAGTCCAAAGCGTCTCTCGAAAAATAAGTGGAACTTCTTGTTCTGAGCCAGCCATCTCGTGTGCGAGCACCGTCTCAACTTTAGACACGACATGAACTAAACAAGACCACCCTACTTGAGAAAAGGTCAGCTGAATGGATCCTTATTGGTTGGTGTTTGATTTTTGTGAATATTACATTAAGATCTCCTATAAAGAAATTATTATATAGGTCTTGCGAATAAAATACTCTCAAATCTCAAATCCTACATATTTACAACTTTGTTAATGGCATTAACAATTAAACAATAATCATTTACAACTCATAAAGAAAAATGATAGCTTGTAATAATAAATTATAAATAACCATTATTTAGTTGTTAATATCCGTAATCAAGTTATAAATGTACATGATTTAAAATTTGAGAATATTTTATGAGTTTGATGAAACTTTTTAATAATAAATTTCTTTATGTGAGACCTAGATATAATTTTTTTCTAATTTGTTAACATCACAATCTCATTAATTGGTGTTTGACATTGACAATTATTTTTTTAGAAAAATTACAATTAAGAACCCCATAAAAATGTTAATAATAATTACAATTTACAAATACTAAATTATTAAAATTTTAGTTAAAAAATTATAGTTCTTACTTACAATACATTATATTTTTTTAATTGGGTTAAAATTCACAATGTATTTTAGTAAATTCTCAACTAACATTATAAATATTTTTAATTATCTTTTATTGATTTCACAAATGATAGCAAAAAAATTACAAGTAATTGATTTGTGATTCACAATTGAACCTCATAAATTTTTAATTAACGTTATAAATAATCACACAAGTGTATTTAGTAGATTTTTTAAGAGATTTATCTATCCATGGACAACAACAAAATCATGAGTGATTGGCTTATAACTCACAACCGACTCTCATACATTTCTAACTAATGTAGCAAATAATTTTAAGTGTATTTATTTGATTTTTCAAGTGGTTTATCCATACATTGATAGCAAAAAAATTGATATTTACAACTGATTTTGATAAATTTTTAGCTGACATTACGAATAATCTCAGTTGCATTTAATAGATTTCTCAATTGACTATTCACAATTTTTAATTATTTATATAGAATGAAAAACATTTTCCATATAAATTTTCATTTGTAAATGTTAAAATTTTAGATAAGGTGTAAAACATAATAAAATTTTTTTATTGTGAAAGATTATGTAAGATTAATAGTAAAAATTAGAGGTAGAAATAAGATTCTTAGTAAATGTGTTAAATATGTAATGAAATTTATATGGGGATAACAAGATTTAGTAAAAAAAATTCACTGTGTATTTATTATTAACACAGAGTAATAAATCATAAAATAGTTTGGGTGAGAATATGTAGAACAAGTTTTTGTTCATATTTTTCAAAAGCATAAGGTATAAAAATCTATTATTCTATCATTTACATGTAAAAGCTTATTATGGTTTAAAAATCTATGAAAACATATTGATGTAGTTATGTGTTTTAAGTCTGAGAAAAAAAAATTATGGGCTTCAAGTTAATTATATAATATTAATCAATTTATGTTCCACTGCACACCTAATCTTTTTTTAATAATCATTTTTATCACTTGTAATGGTTGTACATATGATTGGTAAATGGTATTATAACATGGATTATATTATTTGCTGAAATTAAACCATTATAATTATAATTTATAAACAATATTATGATATAAACTAAATTGACTAACTAAGTTTGCACACTTTGTAACCTCCCTAAGGTTAAATCACACTTAACTCTAAATTATAGTAATCTAAAGCTTAACGCACAAGAATTACCAAACTGTAGGGTTTATAAATGAATTTCTCAAAATCTATTTCAAAGGAATCCCAATTTGCCATTTCAAATTTCAATTATATTTTAAGGACTTCAAATCAGAATTTAGAAAACAAAGTAGAAGCTTGAAAATTAATTAAAACCTAAATGATGAGTTTTAAAACTCAGAATAGATTTTCATACAAAATTGGACACATGCGTCGCGGCTTGCGGCTCGTGCGCCGTGGCGTATTTTCTTTGTGCCATACATCGTGGCGTGAGGCACCATGCATTGCGGTGCATTGCATGAAATTTGACAGGTCAGTACTGTCATTTCATAGCACATGGAGCGAATTTCCAACACATCCCAAATCTCCGTTCGATGTCTGATTGAGGTAGTTTCGATGTCTATACGGGAGCTTTCTCCTAACTCTAGCTAATAGCATAGGTTTCACATTCCAACTCATTTTCTATAAAAGGTTAGAAACTAAAACTCATTTTGACACATGTTCACAAAATTTCCTAAATGGGGTGTCCCAACTCAACCACACATGCCAATAGCCTACACCAGCCCTCCAATCACACTCAATGGACTCTCTCAGACTCATGCAACACACCATACGTAATCAAATACACTTTTTTCATAAAATCACCACTTAACCCCAATTTTCACAAAACATAGAGGGGGAGGAAAAGTTACACAAAATCAACCATTTCATTCATATTTCTCAAAAATACATATGTTCATATTTGCACAAGTATTTCGGCCTTATCCTCAGGTTCACAATA
Organism: Prosopis cineraria; assembly: GCF_029017545.1. Classification (NCBI taxonomy): domain Eukaryota; kingdom Viridiplantae; phylum Streptophyta; class Magnoliopsida; order Fabales; family Fabaceae; genus Prosopis; species Prosopis cineraria. The sequence goes on along the minus strand of NW_026555342.1, from coordinate 4,530,614 downwards.
AAAACTCACTAACCTATGGCACAAAATACACTAGTTAAACATAAAATCATGCAAGTAGTACACCAATCATGACAATTTATCCTAGTTGGTAATTTTATTAACAAATACACATGAAAACAACTAAAGAGAGACATAAAGAGGACCACAAATCCTAATGCCTCGTTTGGTATGTTGGAATTGATTTTGATGGAAATAGAAATGAAAATGGATATGAAAATGGATATAGAAATGGATATGGAAGTGAGGTTTAAAAATATGTTTGATATGTCTAAGAAATCATGATATAATTGTCATTCAAAAGACCAAAATACCCTCTTTAAACCATATCCAGTCTTACCCAAAAAAACAAACCACCATCTAGTTCCAGTCTACCAAATGAAAGCAATGAAATTTGTTTTCCTCAAATTAAACCCACTAATTATCTGATGCAAAATTACAATTGCAATCCAAAATTTGTAACAAAAAAAAAAATAGAACCACCATCCTGTCATGCTTTGCTATTCAATGGAATCGACAGTGAGGGGGAAAGAAGGTCAGAAGGTTGCTGGCGGGGAGTGTGGCGAAGGTCGCCAGCGAGAAGGGGGCGAAGGTCACCTATGAGGAGTGGGGAAAAGGTCACCGACAGTGAGGGGGGAGAAGGTCAAAAGGTCGTTGGTCGAGAGTATGGAGAAGGTCACTGACAGGAAGGGGAAGAAGGTCACCTGCGAAGAGTGGGGAGAAGGTCGTCGACGAGGAAGGGGAAGAAGGCAGGGAGAAGGTTGGACTTTGAGGAGGACAATGAACAACACTGAATGAATGATGGGGGGTAAAAATGAGATGGAGACCGTGGAATTTGAAATCCTTGGGTCTTATTATGGAAATCAATTCCATATGTTTTGGTGGAAATGAAATTAAAAATTTTTTCAATTCCATCATACCAAACAAACATTCTTCCCAATTTCAATTCCATTTTCATTTCCATACCTCTCATTTCCATCATACCAAATGGGTCCTAAGTCTCTGTGTATTTTCCCAACTCGAATCCAATGAGCTAGTCCTTAAAAATATTAAGAATTGAGGGGTGAGTACAACTATTCAGTAACCAAGTTTTACTTAACCCTTACAGTTACATATTAATTAGAAATACATGCAAATAGGCACATAAACACATATATCACATAGCATTAGGCTACGATTCACAAAACTAACAACCATGTGACCAGGCTTGCCACAAAATACTATATCATATTCTTTTCAAAACATAACTTAGGCTCATAAAAATAACAACCATGCACCCTTAACACGTGCCGGACTACAAAACTAATAACCATATGGCCGGACTTATATGTATGATCATATATCAATCTTATATCCTCATGTTACCTTCAACACGAAATTGGTGGCTATCATGTGGCTACGTCCTTCACGAACTAACCCAGCCTTTCACTTGTAAGAAGCTATTGGGCTAAGGTTAACTCACTCATTTATGTAATCTGGTTTCCCTTAATACTAAAAACTATAGGGTGTCGTACCCCTAATCTAGCCTCCTCATGAATTGGTGGAGACTAGTTAGGTTCAAGTCTCTCATAGAACAAGTGGGACAGTCTCGAAACAACTATAGGACAAGGGTTACCTCTCGATTCCAACAGTCGATGCCAAGGCTAATTCTCAATTCCAATCGTCACTGCTAATACCACGTGAATTTCAACCAATTTACTCCTCTCCCAAGGTGAACTCTTGCCAATGATCATGCTATGTACGTTTTACATATAGTATGCAATTTCAACAATCATTTCTCAACACATGAACTCACATAACACATATGCTCATAATTAACTCATATTTCATCACAATTCTTCACCCCTATTCATAAATCACAATTAATTTCTCAAAACATCAAGGGTGGTAGAAATCAAGGTTTTCTTTCAAAAGAAATCATTTCACAATCACACACTTACCAACATGCATCATTAGATTAACTATAAAACATATTTCACAACGCAATTAACATACAATTATAAAAATTAAGTTTCCCTCGGTTACTTCAAACCTTTGAGAGGTCAAAAGTTTATCCCTTACTATATCAACTTTCCCAAGCTTCAATGAGCTTAAATGGTGCCAAGACAAACCTCTCTACAACTATATCATAAGGATATCATCATCTAGCTCTTTAAGCTTTATCAATATAAAACTCCTCATATACTATTTTACCAACTTATAACCACTACCCATTCATACCCAATAGGCTCATTAGATTCCATTAATATACATTATCATTAATAACATCTCAAACCATCATTAATGCATATTAACCTCTTCCAACGACCTCATAAGTATTAATTTTCAGATATTAAATGCTCTCATGGATCAACCACTTGCAAAATCATTAATATGGTGTTTTAAAACATAAAATCACTCCCATTAATCTTATTTTAACTAATAAAATCAGAGCCATACTCGTATGGATTGAAAATCTATCTCCCAACTCAAACCCTAATATAAATAATCATAAATGAAGGAGAAAAAGGAAGAAGAAAGCATCATGATCTTACTTAGGTGTTTGAGAGCTTCAATTTATCAATAATAGGATCAAATGTCATGCCCTAGTAGAGCCAAAACCAAGCTCTTCATTTTCCTCCTCTTTCTCTCTTCCATTTTCACGTAGCTCACGACCTGATTTATCAGATTTTCAAATACCCTTCGCTGCGGCGCATAGCACGGAGGAGCCTGTTACATTCAAATTGTGTTCGTGCACCACGGTAGACCAACCACACATTGTGACGTGTGGCACAAAACACAACTCCTTACTTTTTCATCCTCTTTCCTTGCCCGAGTGGCTTACCATCGATCTGGACCCACTTTTAGGGCTAAAATCACAACAATTATCCTAAGTTAAGTCCCTATGGCTACACACCTTATTAACTCACTAACTATCTTAATTAAATTAATAAATCAGGGTTAAAATTTTTTGAATGTTACACACTTTTTGGCAGTGAAAGCGACCTACTCCTTGGAGAAGTACGACGAAGTAGATATGAATGAAATTGTGAGATTTAATGGAGTGCCAAAGGCTCTAATTGTGATCCAAAATTCACATTGAACTTCCAAAGAGCATTACAGAGAGCAATAGGAATCAAGTTAAACTTTAGCATTGCCTATCATACCCAGATGGATGGCTAGACTAAAACGACTATCCAGACGTTAGAGGACATGTTATGATCCTATGTTTTAAAGTTGAGGGGTAGTTGGGACACTTATATGCCATTAAAGTCATTCGCTTACAATAACAACTATATTATAGAATTGGAATGGCTCCATATGAGCCTTTGTATGGCAAAAAGTGTTGATTGCCTCTATGCTAAATAGAATTAAGTGAGAGAAGTTTGTTGGAACCAGATTTAGTTGACCAAAATACTCAAAAGATTCAAATAATCAAGCAGAATCTTTTATAGCTCAAAGTCGATAGAACATCTACATAGATAGGCATAAGAGGCCGATGGAATTCTTAGTAGGCAATCATATGTTTTTGAGAGTCACACCTACGACTGGTATATGGGGATCGATAAAAGTCAAGAAATTGACTTAGATTCATTAGTCCCTTTGAAATTTTAGAGAAATTGGAATCTGTAGCATATTAGATTGCCTTGTCGCCTCATTTGTCAGGAGTTCATGACGTTTTTCATGTCAGTTAGCTTAAGAAGTATCAATCAAACCCTCTCATGTTATTGAGCTAGAGGATGTAGAATTTCAAGAGAATTTGACTTATAGAGCTAAACTAAAGTGGATTATGGTTGTGAAAGATTGACAATTGAAGAATAAGAGCTTTCGCTTGGTTAAAGTCTTCTGGAAGAGTATGGCCTCAGGTGATGCGATAAGGGAGATTGAAGACAAGATAAGATAGTTGTATCCATACTTATTTTCATAGGCATGTGGTTGCTAAGACTTTCAAATTTTGGGGATAAAATTTCTAAAAGGACGAAGAATTGTAACATCTTCAATTTTAAATTTTTAACTCCTAAGTGTTAAAAGGGGAATAATTTGGTAAATTTGACTGATTTATAAATTAATGATGCTTTTAGAATTTTTAATGAGGCTTTTGGATTATTGGATAGCCTTAAAAGTGTGCTAGTTTGGTGCGCAAGTAGACCGGGCATCATATATGGCTTAAACTCATTTTAGGCTTCACTCATTTATTGTGCCATCTGCCACTACGTTGTGATAGATGCACAAAAAATTTATTTAATCAAATCATGCACATGGGCTGAAATAGAAGAAAGGAAAGAGGCAGATGAGAAGGGTGACGAAGAGGAAGACATGCTCTGCTAGGGCTTTATCGTCTAGGCATTTTGAGGGTGATTTAAGCTAGAAACACCATTAGGTAAGTTTTCTTTCCTCTCCCCTCCCCCTACATAAAAATTTATGAGGTTGTAGGTTAGGTTTGGATATTGCTTTCATTCTCCCTTAGATTTTAACCAAATCCATTGGCTTAGTTGGAGCTTTGAGGACTTAGATCAAGTTTCCAAACCTTGTTTTAAGGATTTTATAGTGGTTTGAGATTTTTGGCTAAGGATTGGGCGAGCGCTAAGTAAAAATTAAAAGATTGAGAGCAACATGGGTAAAAATTTGTTGTTATTTACGTGTTTAAATATTAAATGGAGTTAACGGATTGTGTTGGAATTGTTAATTTTGCTAAAGAGAAAATTTAAATATAGAGGGTATAAAAAAAAGAAAAACTGCTCTTCCAAATTTTTCACTACTTTTATCTAAAAAAAGATAAAAAAGTTACTCCGTCCCTCTTCTTTCATTTTCTCACAGTTGGACTCCTTTCTTGTTTTGTTGATTTCACAAATTCATCATCTTTCGGACCAGTTTATAGCCGTCTTTGATTTGTGTGAAGCATTTTTTCTTAAAGTTGTTCCGAACACATAAAGGGATATAGTCTCATGCTTGATCTGTGTGGGAACACTAAGGAAAGCTGATTAATCGCTGGCGGTAGATAGGTGGTTTATAGATCTTCAAATTGTGCAAAGATTCACCTTTGTATTGTAAGGTCAAAACATAGGAAAAATTAATTATAGGTCCTATATATTTATTTATAAATAAGTCCTGTGAAATTAAAAAATTATAGCCGAGTCTTGTAAGACTTGAGTGTAATTTAAAATTAGGTTACAAACATACATTACATTAATCAAATAATTAATTTATAACTATTTTATCAATTTTATAACTATAATTTTAATTTTTTATAACTGTAACTTCATATATTTAATAGTTAAATAATCATATACTGTTAACAAAATTTAATATTAATTATTTATGACTACTTCATCAGTAATTCCAACTTTTGTAACTTTACATACCCAAAAGTTATAAATTACTAATGAAAGTAGTTTAAATTATTTGACTTATATAATCTATATATGTTTAATAAATGTATTATTATTTTTGTATATCAATTTTAAATTACACTCAAGTTTCAAGAGATTTAATTATGATTTCTGAATTTTGTGAGACTTATTTATAAATAAGTTTGTTTTATGGAACTTATATATAATTTCTCCTAAAATATATATCTATGTCATGTATATTATCTGTTAGTGTTTAATTGATCTATTTACTCAGTTCAGTTTTTGTTTCAACTTTTATATTTGTATTTTTATATATCTTGAGTACTACTACTTGATTGTTCCAAGCTCTTGCCAGGTTAAAGTTTCAGGATCAATGTTTAGTTTTAGCTTCTGTTTCTTCGTGCCACTCCCTCTATTTATACGCAGTTACAATTTGATTTCCCTGCTTGCGAGGCTGAACTAAATAATTAGCACTTATTTCACTAAAGCACTTAAATTATGTTTCAGTCGTTTTTCATTTCCCCCCTCTGTGGACTGTGATGGACCAATAACCAATTCTTTCAAGTTTTTCTGCATGATGATGAGGTTAAGACATACACTATTCCAATCAACCAACAATTAGCCTTATCTAAATGGATATACTGTTTTTTTTTTAATATTTGATAACATCAAAATATCTCAGATAATGTGAATGATTGTATATTGTTTGATTTTAGATTTAGAAGTTGCTCCCCAAGATGTTGTCAAACCCAGATGATGAGTCCAAATACCAGATTGGCGATGTAAAAGGTTATGGATCCGAAGGGAAGACTTCATCCGAGTCCGGAAAAGGCAAATTATCATTTAAGATTTCCCCGTTAAAAGTCTTATATCATTTTTGTTTCTTGCTTTTTTAGGGGTTCATATGTTTATTAAGTAATAAGTAAATTTATCAAAGGACAATTTTTACGAAACTCAACCAATAGTCTATCTTGTAATGCCAAGAAGCCAAATCTGACACACCTGGGCAGAACAATACTCGAAACATACTTGATCATGTTGAAATATACATTTTCAATAGAGTAAATGATGGTTAGGTTTCAAAACATTAAATTAGCAATAATTAAGTATTTGATAAATTTTTTAAAAAGATGAGTTACAAACACCAATTCAAACAATTATAAATGAGAATTTCTAATCTAATATATAGAGATGGGAAATAGGCGGGCCTAGTTCATATGAACTCAACCCTTAAGGACTTAGGCCTTTGAGCCTAGTTTTTAAAAAATGGTTGGTTTTTGAAGCCTGATCCTTATATGAAGGGCTTCAAATTGAGCTAATAAACTCATTTTATTTTTTAAAAAAATAAAAAATTCAATAAAATAAATAAATATCCAAATGCAAAATCTTGATGAAGTCTTAAAATGAAGATAAAATTTTTCAATCAAAATCAACCTTATCAAATATGATAAATACAAAAAATTATGTATTACAAAGTACAACATTAATCAAAACAGAAAAATTAGTAAAAAAATTTGCCAACATCATGTTAAAATAAATTTTTAAAAAACCCACATCAATCATTTTAATAACATAATACTTGAACCGATTCATTTTTAGTTTTATATATTTTTTTCTAGTTTTAGAAATAAATTCACTGAGACAAACATGGCAGCTTCAAAGAAGATGAAGAAACAAAAAAAAAGAGGAAACAATCGAAGCAAAATGAGAAAAATGAAAGGTGGGGCAAGAAAATGATGACTACTCACAACAGACCTGAATCCATCCTTTTCTTCTGAGTTTCAATGACGCAAGGTAGAGGCACCTTAGCATCGTGATAGAGGCAAGGCTGAGTCAAAGGCCTAGATAAAGGCGAGAGGGAGGAGAAGTTGAGATTGTGATAAGAGGTTAAGAGGGAGAGTAGATTGCGAGACTATGTGAGGGAGAGCACTGTGATCGAGCATCTATGGCCTCACTTGATGCTAGTGCAAAAAGTATTTGTTGCAACAGTTACAAGCCTATTTTCACGACACAAGAAGCGGTGTAGTGAAAGCAAGTATAGTTGTAAAGGGATACTTTTCATGACAGTGAATTATGAGACTGTCGCAAAAAGTTAAGACTTCCAATGAAAATTATAATATGAACTATCATTATATTTAATGTTATTTAAATATTATATTTTTACTGAATGGATGATGGATGACGTGACGTATCAAGTTTACCTAAGAATATCTTTAGTGATTATTTTCTCCTGGAGCATCAGAAGACAATAATGATACCTCTTTGTTAATTTTTTTAAATGTTTGTATGAAATAATTATAATCATCCTATCAAATAAAATAATGACATTTATATTATGATTTGTTGCTCGGAATTATTACTTGATGATGAAATAGAAAGACTGTCTAGTTTAACCTGATATGCTTGAGGACAGGTCTCTGATCTCCGGATCAAAACCTTTTATAGTGTTTGAAGCAATCCCCCTTCTGCATCCAACACCGACAACCATTTAACGCAATTGATCCCTTGATAAAAAGCCCTTTAAAGATTTAGCAAAACACCGAAACTTGTGACCATTCAAGATCGTCAATATAAAGATAAATAATATTAAAATTGATACGAGAGATCTTAAACTCCAACAAGAACGACACAGTTAACCACTTCCAAAAATCATTTTAGCTAAACCTCAAGGTGAAGAGACCAAGTGAACTTTTTTCTAAAATATTTATTTAGGCATGGTTTTGATGGAAATCGCACCTATATATGGAAGATCACCGACTCTCTCTCCTCTTCTAAACTGTTCTTCCACTGCCATAGCTTTATTTTTCTGGAAATTTCACATTCTAGAAGCAAGATATTTGTCAGAAGAAAAAACTCTCTCCCTGGACGAAGCAACACAATAGCGGTGGGAATTAATAAATATTTATAGCTTACCAGTTATGTAAGCGTTTCCACTGTTTAGTTTTCTTCGTTCTCTCCACTCTAGTCTTTCTCTGGAAAAGCACTAAGCAGCAAGCAATAATATTCTGATTTAAGTCATCAACTGAACTTGACATGATCCACCTGCAAAACCTTGTGCGTTGATTGTAAGATTCAGAACCCCGCACGCACGCACGAGGCCTAAAGTTGTTTCAACATCAATTATATATCACAACTCACTGGAGAAATTAATTAAAAAGAGCAAGGAGGAGTTATGGGTTAGAACTGGCTTTTTTCCGGCCTGATCAAATTTGATGGAAAAGGATTCAGAAAGATGTCTGAGTTATATAGCTGATTCAACATCAAGTGGTTATCACAACTCCCAAGAGAAAAAAATTGTATAAAAAGATGTTAATGGCGCATCTCGCATCATGCCCAGAACTTGGCCAAAAGAGGATCATCGTATGTTTCACAGGCAATGTACTATTGATGTTGGTGTGAAGATAGAAATATTTTTTCAAATGAAGTAAAAGGATATGCTATAATGCCATATATAAGGATCATTATAGGTAAAACTAGAGTAAAATCTTGAAGATTATATATATATATATATATATATATATCACCTACCAGTTATCAAGCATTGATGTTGTTCAGTCTTGTTTTTTCTTCATTTTAGCTTTTTCTGGATAAGTACTGAGCAACAAGCATAAAAGTAAAAAGCTCCCAAGTCAAGTCATACACTTCGACATATTTCTGCAAAACCCCGAAGTTTGACTGTAAGATTCAAGAGATAGATATAAGAGGAACAAAGCTGTTTCAAGATTCAACATCAAAGATGTCGCAAGTCACAAGAGAAGTTAACTGAAAAGAAGAATTAGAAGCAGTGATGACTTAGAAATGCCCAGAACTTGACCAGAAGAGGATCTAGTCTTTCTTTGGCGATGGTCTGAAAGTGTTGATTTCCGATGAAAATTTTCAATAAAATTCTTGGTGAAGATTGCAATAAGGGAGAATTTCACTTCGGGCCCTCGGAGTAAACTTATTTGTTGTTATACCCAAAACATACTGAAAATACATTACAAGCCCAACATCCTTTAATGTAATGAAGTTTTAGGTTTCGATTACCAAAATACCCATGCCTTTTTTTTTTTTTTTTGAACAAAAAGTATCTCTATCACTGGCTGCTGGAGCATCATCACCGAGAGGAGGCTGCCACTGCTGATGGCTGGACATTCACCTGACCACTAAAGCTCGGGCAATGATGGTCAAATATGCTAAGGGGCTAATGGAGAATTTGAACCCTTGATCTTTTGGTTTTTTAAAATGGAGGAAACCATGGAGCCAACAAACCCTTGAAATTATGTGGTGCAAAAATATATATATATATATATATATAGCTTTGACTTTCAAGTATTTTCATCTGTCATTTTATATTTGGGACATCTTATTGTTAATATCCAAACAACTACTTATAAATATTTGAATATAACTTATTTATATTTAAAAAAATTTAGTCAATTTTTAAAATTAGACTTGTTCTATTTTTACATCATCTTCCTTCAATGTTGATAAGTTATCAATATTATGTTAAATAAAAAATATACTTGTTATAATTATGGACACCCTTTATTGATATGTTATAATTTTTTAAAATTATGTTATAATTATTTTTTAAAATTTATTGATATCCAAACAATTATTTGTAAATATTCGAGTATGACTTATTAATATATTAAAAAAAGTTGTCAGTTTTCTTTTTAAAAGAAAAAAGCATGGTAAAAACATCTATCTAGCTCAACTCTAAGGGCTGAGAATCCTAAAAACAAAACCCAAACCTTTGAAACTATGTCAACAAGCTAAAAAAGAGGAGTGGAGGCTAGAAATGAGATTAAATTAGTTACTCTGAGTGGTTAAATAAGTGTAGTCTAAATTATTTTAATATGTTATCTCAATTAGAAAACATATTTACATTAAATTATAAAATTTAATAAGTACATTTAATAAGCAGCTATGCCAACCATTATGTGCAAAATCAGTGGAAGCCATATCACATGGAATTTGTAATCATACCCTATGCTAATACTTGGGTGAACTCCCATCCATCCATGATCAAGCAACTTCATTAAACATATGTAAAGACATTCTCACATGCATGTCTCATTAATTCAATACTTTCATAAACTCAAGAACTTGCATGTTTTTTCTCAACACATACATCATCATATTCATAACATCTTACAACTCCATGATCACATAACCAATACAAAGCCAATACAAGCCCAACAATTCATAATCACATAATAATGTGATACCCATACATGTATGTTCATCAAGCACAATTCATCACAAAGAGACATGCTTCATAACTCAAATATCAACTTTGAAGGCAACATACTCATCATCATGTGTTCATTGTTCCTTCCATGCCATTATTAACATTATAAAAATCACAACTAACAAACATAATGATGTTGAAGCCTGGTTTTGATGATAACAAAATGAGAGAAGTTTGTGTTTTACAGGTTTAATATTTTAGAATTAATGACTTGTAAGGGAATTGATTATCTTTTCTTTGAAATTCTAACTCTCGAGTCTTATTCCCATATAGATATCTTTATTCCCAAATATATGTCTTGAGGCAAGCTCATGAAGGAATTGATGGAGTAAAGGAAAATAGAAAAGGCATTCTGATACATGAGTATGAGATGTTCAAGGTGAGGGATGGTAAGACCATCAAGGATATGCATATTAGATTTACTTACATTATAAATCATCTAATGAATCTGGAAAAGACATACACTTAAACAAAGTAAGTAAGGAAGATACTTAAAAGTCTTCTGATGGAGTGGCAATTAAAGATCACTGTCATCATAAAAGCTCAAGAAATGTTTATGAGGTTTGTTGTAGCTCTCTTTAGAGGCTTAAGGAACATAAGTCCACACTTTAAAATTATAAGGAGGATATGAATAAGAAAAAAAAAGGGATTACCTTGAAAGTTATTGAAGAAGAGGAATTAGATGTTGAATCTGATCAAGATAAGGAGTTCGCCATGACGATCAGAGATTGAAAAGTTCTATAAAGACAAAAGGAACTTTCGGAGGGGATCATCTAGCAATGAAATGATTAAAAGGAACTTCTCACATAGTGCAAAGTCCTCTTCTCATCTCGAACCTTACTTACACTAACCACATATTAGAATACAATTATAGCATAATAAATAAAAAAAATCCTTCACTTTTGTTTTTAAAATGCGAGATCTTGACTTTGTTTGAAAACACGTCAAACATAGTTTCAAAGTTTAATAAAAAGGGCTTATGGAAGCATAGATGCATACCCACTTCTCAAGAAAATCAAGTAATTATTTTTTTGAGAAACGTGCCATACTCTATGGCATGTACAACATGCGTCATGACATATGGTATAGAACCACAAGTCCTTGCTCTAGGTCATGTACTATGGCACATGTATCATATTCTGCTATCATGATAGATTTTTAATATAAACTCCTACAGCATGCCATTTTCACATCTGATGTCTGATTTGAGTGATTTAAGCGCCTACATGAAGCTTGTAATATAAACTATCTAATGGGATAAGTTTGGACATGATTTAATAGTCCAATCTTACTTTAGACACCCGAGCACATAAAGTAACTTTTCTTTTAGAAACAGGCATCCTAAGTGCTCAAATTTCATATCTTGCCCCATTAGATCACTGTGGGCCTTGAATTAAGTTCAAAAGGACCATATACACTTGATTGATACATCAAATCATATACAACACATCAAATGCATGTAATTGCTCTCTTAATGTCACTGTATATACTAGTGGTCTTATATGAGGTATCATAACAAACTACACATACATTAATACACTTCTTCCACTTTCATACTTCTGACTTACTCATATGGGACTAAGCTTCAGCATATAGTCAGAATTCACAAATATATTTAACTCATATAAATAGGGCCAAGCCTCTCCATTTAGTCAAGTTTCACACAAATATACATTATCACCCAACAATTCACATACATTAGTAGTAGAACAAGTTATACATTATCACTTATTCTTGCTTGAATAACATTTAGACCTACCCACGCATTTGCCATCGTGATACACTTATCGAGATGCAATATATATTATTTAAGCAAGTTACCCAACATACAATTAGCACATGTATATGCATCCTAGTTGGCAACAAAGACCTTTAAATACAATTGTATATATTCATTATACTATAGGGTAGTTTTATACCACTACTAAAAGTAAAGATACTCTTTTCTTGCTTCCTTTCTTAATCTTCTAGAATTTTCTTCACCAATGCATAAAAGGTAACAAAGTGAGACATACATTCCAGTAACTTAGATAAACCCTAAATATTGATTACCAAGTAAAAATCAAATAGAAGAGATAGAGTCATATCACTTTCAATAAAAATCAAATAGAAGATATATGTATGATGCCATGTCCTATCATCCACTATGCTCATGCATTTTCAGTTCTTACTAGCATAGTAAGCTTAACGTTCGAATTAGGACTTCTCAGCCTTACATAAAATAGGGCCTATCAACCACTACCTTAAACTAGGGTATCATATATGGGTGGTATGCTCTCCTGTGCCCCCACTAGCGGATAAAAATCAATGCTTAGACCACCAAGACTTTCTAGCCTTACATAGAGTAGGGCTATGACTTCTTACCTTAGTCTAGGGTACATTCATAAATGCATTCTTGAGTCCTCACTAGTAGATTGTAATCAACAATCGAGACTTTTGAAACTTTCTAGCCTTATACAAAGTAGGGTCGCGACCCCTATCCTAATCTACGGTACAACCACGAATGTAAATGCACATGTCTCATCACATACATTTCAAGCATTACTCACACATACATGCATTGCTTTTCATAAATTTACTACTCTACCTTTTTATAAGACATAATATATGTAGTTGATGTAAAATACTTGCAAATCATTTTACAAGCTAATAAATAAATGGTTATTATAGTTACCTTTTACCCTTATTATAAAAGATTACCATTTGTACTAATTCTAAGCTTAAGGCAAAACATAACGTGACTAAATCATATCACTTAGCATTTATAATAGTCTCAACAACACTTCTTGAGTTAACTCAACTCATTTATTGCAATTACATGTCCTTAAGCCATCAAAATGACAAAAACACTCTCTTAACTTACTTAATAGCATTTTCACTTTATTTAACTTAACCATTCAGGTCAATTTGAGCCTATATCCTTAAGGTTTAACCACATAAACCTCAAACCAGTCATGAAACCTTAGTTTCACACCCAAAAGCCCTCTTCCAACCTTTTCCTCACATTTTAACCTTTTAAAATACCCTAATCTAGTTTCTCTATTAACCAAACCCAGAGTTAGGGTAAAAATAAAGTACAGGGCGGTATAAACTTACCCGAAAAGTCATTGGTTGGAGTCAACTCTTAGGCTCTCACAAATTGATGCTGTAGCATAAAGAAACCTTCTTCTCTTCTCCTTCATTTTCCTCTCTTCCTCTCTTTGATTTCATGAGCTGGCATGTCAAATTTATCCAAATTCTATGTCATACACTATGGCACATGTGGCACATGTCGTAGCGTGTGGCATAGTGAGGTAATTCTCACTGATGCTTGTGCATTTCATCTTGAACCGACTTCCCATCATTTGATTCTATAAACACACCAATAAACCAATACCACACATCAACCCATCATCCTAAACCATAATTAATCAATTAATTATTAATTTATCCTTAATTAACAATTAGTTTCCCTAAATTAAAGTTCAGGATGTTATATATAGAGTTAGGAATAAGTGCCAGGCCTGGAGGGCTGCCCGTTTAAGCCTTTTTTATAAGGGTTTAAGTTTGAAAAATTGACTATTTTTTAGGAAACTAGGCTTCAGAGCCCAACGCTATTAAGCCTTGAAAAAAGGGGCTCGGGCCTGAGCTGCCCTCCAAGCCTGGTTTCCATTTTTCCCTCTCTATGTTGTCCTTGAATTGGCAAAGAAAGTAAGAAACTTTAAGCTTCATATGAGAGACACGACTCTATCATGCATCATTCCTCTTCTTCTCCTCGCTCTCCTTGCTTCAGATTTAGTTTCAACCATGCATCATTCCTCTTTATGTCCTTGCTCTTAAACTTACTCTTAGCCACTTATCAATGCTCTTCATCTCAGTGACTTAGCCTCTCCTCCCTCTCAAATTTCAATCTCTCAATCTCGAGTTAAGCTTGCATGTTTCCCATCAAGATTCTTAATAGGAATGATCTCAAATCATCAGCCTCTCCTCCTTAATAATGCTCACTTCTCGGCCTCTCGATCTAGACAATGGATTGCTCTATGCTCTAGACTAACTCCTCTAAGTGCTCACTTCTCGACTAATAGCTCAATACAGAGATCACTTCTCGCCGCAAGTTGCTTCAGGTGCTCACTCTCTGACTCTATCAGTTTGCAATTCAGGACTTCGCTTCAACCTTCAGGTACATCTAGGCCATGTTTGGTATGATGGAAGAGTTTTTGATGGAATCGGAATCAGCATTGGAATCAGAATTAGAATTGGAATTGGAATAGAATTGGATTTAAAAGTGTGTTTGGTATGATGATGGAATCCTGATATAATTTTAATAAAATATAAGTATTTAAAATAAGAAAAGACCAAAGTGCCCTTTTTAAAATTAAAAAAAATTATCCCCATCAACCCAACAGTCTCATTCCTCTCCTCTTGCATCACGTCACTACCTCCTCCTCCTCCTCATCTGATGAGCATCTTCGCCACTGTTCGTCACTACGCTGGCAAGGACCCCCTCCCCTTCTTCTTCTTCTTCTCCTCCAACAAGGACCCCCTCCTACCATCTGTTGCTGCCTTCTCATGGTTCATCGTCACTGCTTTCTTCTTCTTCTCCGGCGACACCTGACTGAATAAGAAGATAAAGACCAAAGAAGAAGAGAGGAGGAGATCAATGCAGATGATGATGTCTTTTGAGTAGGGTGACAGTGATGACTGTTGCACCATCCACTGCTACTCGGTTCTTCATTGTCATCGTCAGACCAAGAGCGCTCATAGAGAGAGAGAGAGAGAGGTGATGGGCACTTTATAAATGGTGAGAATGCACGAACGATGAGGAAGAAACCATCAGTCGCTAAAGGAAGGAGATGAAGGCAAGGAAGAAGAGCGATGCTTCTGCATTGAGAAGGAGATGGTTCGTGGAGGAGGGAGAAGGAAATTATGGAGGAGGGAGAAAGGACAAACTGGAGAAAGGAAACCATGGAATCGGATTCCATGATGCATGTAATGTAATTGGATTCTGTCAAATTTTCTTGAATCCAAATTCCAAAGAATCATAATTATTGCATACCAAACACATATGTTACCAGATTTCATATCCAATTCCATTTCTTTCTCCATGATTCCAAGCTACCAAACGGGGCCCTGGTTCTCTGTCTCTCTAATTCTAGTTTACATATGAAAAATAGTTGCAATCTAAAAAGCTATAAGCTGCAAAAATAGATGCAATCTGAAAAGATGAAAAATTTATCATCCTTGAATTTGATTTATATAATAGATGCAATCTACTGTAAGCTTTATTCATGTGTTGCTTCAATTTGATGGTGTTATTGCTGTGGTTGTTGCAATGTTAGAATATTTTTAACTAATTTATAATATTTAATGTTATTTTATATTTTTTTAAAATAAGGCTTATGGGCCTGACCCTAATCCCTTTGAATAAGGGCAGGTCTCAAGAAATGAATAAATAAAAAAAGAAAGAGAAATTGGGCTTATGAGCTGATGCCCTTGTGAGTTGGGCCCACCTCTTTTCTGGCTCTACCTATCAATGGGTGCTTGACATTGACAGTTGCTTTTTGACCCACTTCTTTCCCGTGCATGTTTTGGGTTATCCAACTCCAAGAAATTGAACGTTTATTGGTAAGTGATGCTCTCATTTTTTTCTTTCATTTCTCTTCTTTCATAGCTTCAGTATTCATATCAATCCTTGCTGTTGTGAGCTTTTTTCTTAATTTCTCAACGTCGTTTTTGCACTCTCCTTTGTGTTGCTTGTATTTCCTCATTTCTGCACTTTGTTTTGCCGGTTTTTTGATATTTTTTCGAGAAGAAAATTAAAAACCCAAAAAAACTGCTCTTCCAACTTGCCACTGCTCTTATCTCAAAAAAAGAAAGAAAGAAAGAAAGTTACTCTGTCCCTCTGCTTTCATTTTCTCAGAGTGGGACTCCTTCCTTGTCTTGTTGATGTTGTTTTCCTGTTTGATTCCAAAACATAAAAGGATAGTCTCTTGCTTGATCTGTGTTGGCACACTAAGAAAGCTGATTAATCGCTGGTGCAAGATCGGAGGTTTGTAGACCTTCAAATTTCAAAGATTC
Organism: Prosopis cineraria; assembly: GCF_029017545.1. Taxonomy (NCBI): domain Eukaryota; kingdom Viridiplantae; phylum Streptophyta; class Magnoliopsida; order Fabales; family Fabaceae; genus Prosopis; species Prosopis cineraria. The sequence goes on along the minus strand of NW_026555342.1, from coordinate 4,513,994 downwards.
ACATCTCCGTTATTGTAAGGTTAAAATATATATTTATGCCATGTATGTTATTTGTCAGTATTATTTAATTGATCTATTTACCAGTTGAAAGTTTCAGGATTTGTATTTTTATATATCTTGAATAGTAGCTACTTGATCGTTCCAAGCTTTTACCAGGTGAAAGTTTCAGGATCAGTGTTTAGTTTTAGCTTCAGTTTCTTCGTACCACTCCCTCTATTTATATATAGTTACAATTTATTTTCCCTGCTTAGTCTGAACTAAATAATTAGCACTTATTTCACCAAAGCACTTAAATTATGTGAACTGTGATGGACCAATAACCAATTTTTTCGGGTTTTTCTGCATGATGATGAGGATAAGACATACACTATTCCAATTAACCAACAATTAGCCTTATAAAAACTGTTATTTTAATATTTGTTAACGTCAAAATGTCTCAGATAATGTGAATACTTGTATACTGTTTGATTTTAGATTTAGAAGTTGGTCCCAAAGATGTCGTCAAACCCAGATGACGAGTCCATACAGCAGATTGGCGATGTAAACGGTTATGGATCCGAAGGGAAGAGTTCATCCGAGTCTGGAAAAGACAAAGCGGCTATTGATGATGACTATGTGAGTATCTATTCGAAGATGGGATTTTTCTTTTTTAAATATAATGAATTATTGTTATTCATTTTGATCACAAAACATTTAGTATCTGATCCATATTTGTGGTTTTGGTCTTTTGGAGGGGTACGTACCTCGGGAATTTTCTTTTTTTCTCTTTCCCTTTTTTAAATGTGTGATTGTGTATATGTTAGCATTTGAGGATGTCATAAACGGATTTTTGTTCTAGAAGTCATCTAATTTGGAAGCTTAATTTCTTTCATTAATGTTTAAATATATTCTTTTGTATTTTATCATGAAATTTTTTTATTTAAATTATATATTAGGCCGGCTTCATCTTCTTCTACTTGTTGATTTGATGTCTTTTTAAATCCCCCAGTTGGGCTACGGGACGGCACCACCACGGAAAGAGTTGAGCTCATCCAAGAGCAAGTTCCGGGTAAGTGGCCTCCTTTTGTCACAGTTAATATGGTAGGTTAAATGACAATTAAGTCCCTTTTAATCTCAAATAAGTCCATTGAAATTTCATTAATTATAAAGAATTCTCAGTTTTTCCAATCTGGTTATTGTTGTGATTATATTACACCAATAATGGTTTTTTTTATTTGTTTGCATAAATCTAACAAGAGTATTGATGATGTTGTGATTATTGTTGTTCGTTTTAATCTAGCTAATATTTGTATAATTTATTGCATTCTTTGATTGTGAAAAACTGACTCTGATGATTTAATGTTATTCCTCAGAAGAAGCGTCACATCCTTTTCCCAATTTGCAATCTCAACTTGTATTTAAAAGTGACTCTAAATTTCAGTTTTTCCCTTACAAATAGTTATGCGCCAATTTCCTCTATGTGGTGGCATTCTATGCTTGGTATAAATTTTGGGCTCCTAATTAGTTACAGGGACTTCACCTATTTCATTATTCGGCTAGGAAGTTTCATTCACAAGTTCATTCCTTTATTGTATGATGGTTGACTTTTATTTGTTCCTTATAGTTTATTTTATTTTGATCAAGCCCTTGAACTATTAAATATATTAATATCTGAAACTTAAACTTATTAATGAATATTGACTTTTTTAAAATAAAAAAAATTTTAAAATTTAGAGAAAATTTGATTTAATATTTCAGCCAAAAAGTTTTGATTAAAGACAATACTTATATTTTTAATAATTTTATGAAAATTATATATATAATAATAATAATAATAATATTTAGAAAACATAACATAATTCTATAAATTTTTAATTATAGAAATTTTGAAATTAATTTTAAAATTATATAATCTTTTAATAAACACATAGAATTCCTTAATTTCATTTTTTGAATGAGGAATTTTAACAATAATAAGATATTTAATCAATCAAATTATAAATGTTTGATTAAAAATAAAATAGACTACAAGACCTAATTTAAAACTATATAAAATTATAAGGACTTGTAGATTAATTTTCCCATTTTCCATTCATGTTTCTCTTGTTATTTTTTTGGTCAAACATTTCTCTTATTTTTAATGTAATTAAGTTAGTTATATATATTAATAAACTTATTAAAGGTTAATTATCCTAGCAGCAACATCACCTCTCTTACTTGAAAGAGGTCTTGAACTTGAACTCAGTGTTGTCATTTTAATGGGTGTATGTCTCTCTTTCTTATGGGAAATGGTTATTTAAGGGGGTAAAATTAAAAAAATAATTTATGATTCTTTTTATTTCTATATTTTTTGCCAACATCTTATTTCTATATTTACCCCTAATGAATATTATAATTTTTTTAGAAATATATTCTTTCTCTAATAAATAAAACAAGAGATTTTTGGAGGAAAAATAATACTCCTTCCATTCAAAAATGTAAGGCCTTTTTTGAGGGATTAGATGTTAAAAAATGTAAGTTTTTCAAAATGCAATCATCACTTTTTTTTTTCAAAAATATCCTTATTAATTAAATCACTTTATATTTATTTTAGGGTGAAATATCCTATTAAATAGAAGTAAATATGAAAAGATATGTTAATTTGAAGAAGAAAAATTATTTTATTTGGAAGGAGATTTGATTAAAAGTGTCTTATATTTTTAAATAGATGGAGTAATGTTTTTCATTTTCCTGCAAAATGACATATTTTGGATAATAAAAGACTCTTCTTGAAGGAGAGTTACCTGGAACACCAAAAGGAGTACACGCTTATTGTTTTTGCCCAAAAAAAGAAACATTCTTTTGCTTATGGAGTTTTTAATTCGTATGACAGGCGTCAATCTAATAAAAAGTTAGATTGCTGTTGTTGTTGTCCATCGATGTTAATGTCAAAATGCCTGATATCTTTTTCAGTGCATTATTCTTTGGTTGTTAGATTGTGAACGTCTCTTGCTGTAACTGTTGATATCTGATATCTTTTTTTTTTTTTTTTTAAATTTGGTTCTGTTGTATGCATGGTTGGACCTTTTAGTTATATAACAATTTAGTGTTTTTGTTGCTGTCGTTGTTGATATCTTCTTTAAACTTCAAAGTTTCATTTCCTTTTTTTATGTTTGAGAGTTTGATGACATTCTAAATGAACAGCTTCCTGAAGCAACAGACATGAGTTCCTCCACGGGCAAATTGCATCTGGGATATAGTTATCAGTCGAAAAAGCATGTGGCACAAGATGTGTTAAGTTTGATGAGGACAAGGGACTTTCTACTCCTCATCTTGAGCTACCCCATGAGAATTGGGCATGAAGAATCTCTAAAGCAATGGATCGACGACACCTCAAGGTTCATTGCTGATCATTCACGAGAGATGAAACTACTTAGCTTAGCTGATGATGAGCCGATGCAAGTTGCAGAATATGACCCTAATTTTGATAGTTTTTGGAGAAGCGTTGAGCATCTTGTCTCTGAAAGCCCACTGAGATATGTAGAAGTCATCGTACCAGAGGACATAACAGAAGAGATAAGAAATGGTTGTAGCGTCGGCAGATCGGAGGAGTTAACACCTGATTCCAACCCTACCAGCATGGAGACAGCTCTCAAACATGTTTCTCAACCCATTCTCTTCCTGGCTACTCGTCTTGCCGTTCACCAACTGACTCAAACCTTAACTTCAGAAAATATGCCCTGGTTTTCAACCAGAAACGATGGAGGAAAAAAAACCGTTGTGGGAGACATACAAGCAAATTTTCAATCTGATAGTATCAAAATCATTGATCTTAATCTGATCGATAATCAAGATAGAGAGTTTGTACTTATAAAGGTTGCAACGTGGCTAGAGCAGCCTACAAGTGCAGAGTCGCAGGCAAAAGATGACTATGCTTTGGTTGCAGAGTTACAAAAGAAGACGACTTTTAGTACTTCTGGTGGATGGAGATGGTGACAAAAAGCTAGACCCCCAGAAGGTGCGTTTTCCAATTCAAAGAGATTCTGAACATGTTGTGGTGTTTATAGCAACAGAAACACAATCATCAGCCCAGCAAAATTGCGAATTGACTAACAAAGTGGATCTGAGAATCAAGACAGAGGATCATTTGTTGCCTTGGGAGATCTTCTGCAAGCATGTTGGTACTGAGCTTCTACATTCGTCTGGTGCCATACAAAGAATTGCAGTGCAAATTGTCGAGAAATGTGGTGGTCATCTTCTTGCTGTAGTTCTAGTGGCTAAGTCATTGAAAGACGTAAAAGATGCAGAAAAATGGGAACTTACACTAGAAAAGTTAGGTCATGATAATTTATACGGTAAAACTAATACATTCAAAAATGTGAGCAAAGTGATGGTGAATGCATTCTTCAACATCTGGATGGATGTCATTTCTGAAGGACAAAAACCTCGCCTTGTCAGATGTTTAATGGCCTTCAAATTACCAGATCTGATGATGAGCGAAGATCAATTATTTGCTCGCTGGTTTTCTGAACAATTAATAGACACTGAAGAAGAAGCAAAACATACCCTAAGAGAGTTCGTGAAGCGTTCTATCTTGTTGCAATTTCAGGACAACCGAGGTCGGTATATCATATTGCCCGAAGACATTAAAATTATCTTAGTCGCATGGCTGGAGGAATACATGCATGACATCTTGAATGAAGGAGCATCACGATTCCCCGAGCCATCACCGTTTTCGCTCCTCAGAAGTCTGCGCTTATCCAACACTCGCATACAAGCTTTACCAAGTTCAATTTCACAGTTGACTCAACTTCAAATATTGAATTTGGAAGCGTGCAAGCAATTGGTGGAGTTCCCACGGGAGATGATTATTCAACTTCAGAAACTTGAGACTTTGAGTGTGCGTGGGTGTGAACGATTGCAGGTAAGTAGCGTCCTCTTGTCACAGTTCATAATTCATACTGTAGGTTAAATGAGAATTAAGTCCCCTTTAATCTCTAATTCCATTAAAATTTCATTAATTACAAAAAAGTCTCAGTTTTTCCAATAGGGTTATTATTGTGATTATATTACACCTAGCTATAATAGTTTTTTTTTTTTTTTATTATTTGTATGCATAAATCTACCAAGTCAGAGTATTGATGATGATGTGATTATTGTTGTTCATTTTAATCTAGCTAATATTTGTGTAATGTATTGCATTCTTTGATTGTGAAAAACTGACTGATGATTTAATGTTATTCCTCAGAAGAAGCATCACATCCTTTTCCCAATTTGCAATCTCAACTTTTATTTAAAAGTGACTCTAAATTTCAATTGTTCCCTTTCAAATCATTATACGCCCATTTTGTCTATGTGGCATACTATATTTGTTATAAATTTTGGGCTATTCGCTAGTTAGGGATTTCACCTATTTTCTTGTTCGGCTGGAAAGTTTCATTCACAAGTTCTTTTCTTTGTTCGGTGGCATTGACTTTTACTTGTTATCCTGTGTACTTTTCTCTTATTTTTAATGTAGGTTGCTTTTAACTATTTTATTATAATCAAATTGGTTATATTAATAAAATTATTTAAATTTTTTTTTATTTCTATATTTACTCCTATTGAATATTATAACTTTTTATAAATATATATTCCTTTTCTAATAGTTAAAACAGGGACATTTTTTTAAAAAAATAACTAACGCTTTTCATTATCTTGCAAAACGACTTGCATTTTGGATAATGAAACTCTTCTAGAAGGTGATTGCGTGGAGGACCAAAAGGAGTACAATCTTGTCGTTTTAGCCAAAAAATAAATTTTAAAAAACAAACATATTCTTTTGTCTGTAGAATTTTAATTCATATAATAGGCGTCAATCTAATAAGAAGTTACATTGTTGTTGTTGTTGTTCATTTATCTTAACCTCAAAATACCTTACATGTTTTTCAATGCATTATCTTTGGTTGCAAGATTGGGTCCGCGTGGGCACCACCAAAGACGTCCGAGTCAGCTGAGGATCCCGTTTCTGCAAAGAAAAAAAGTGTAAGTTGGATGAGGATATTTTCTGTCCCATTTCTTTAAAGTCACATATAGAATTAATTTATCCCATGAGAATTGAAATTAATAAATATCTTCACGACTTCACCAATCTAATATGATCTTCGAACTTCTGAGAACAGCACTGTTTCTCCATTTCACCAACTTTATGATGCTACAAAATTTAGAATTTCTAAATTTATATTTGAGGTGTCCATCTCATAAGAAGTTAGATAATTAGATTTTGTTTGTAATTGTGTCTGTTAGATTTTGAGGTGGAGGGGGTCAAAGGTGTTGTTGCTGTTGATAAGTGATACTTTCTTGTTTAACGGCTTCCTGTGCAGGATCTGCTATGTCTGATGAGGATAAGGGATTTTTTATGCCTCATCTTGAGCTACCCCATGAAGCTTGACTATGATGATGAAATGTTTCTAAGGGAATGGATGATCGAAGTTTCATTGTTAGGAGCCCAACATTGTTTGCAGGAAAGGCTCCAATATCTTATGTCTGGAAGTCCATTGAAATATGTGAAAGGGATAATACCAGAGGACATAACAGAACAGATTGAAAATGGGGGTAGCATCATCTTCAAGAAAAGCAACTCAAAGGAGCTTGCTACTGCTACCAGCAAAGACCCACCGCCCAATCATGTGCCTCAACCCATTCTTGACTTGGCCACTCGTCTTGCTGTTCACCAACTGGCTCACACTTTTTCTCGAGAAAGCCGTGCTAGATCATTTTATTGGATGGTAGGTCATGTTGTATGCTTGTCAGCGAGAAATGATGCAGAAAAACGAATTGTCGTGGAACGCATCAAAGCAAATTATCAGATCAGGGAGACATTTGAGAGTCTCCGAATCATTCATCTTAGTGAGACCGATGAAATGGATGATGCTTCAATGATTCGGTATCTATCGACTGCAGAGTCTTTTAAGAAAGATTACGAATTTGAAGTATTAGAGCTCCCGCGGAAAAAGAAATGGTTTAAAAATTTGGTGCTTCTAGTGGATAGGGATGGTGACAAAAGAGTAGACCTTCGAAAGCTGCCACGTTTAGCAAATTTTGGGGGTGTTTTTGTAATCATAACAACAGAATCATTGGCACTCCAAAATGGTGGATTGGCTTACAAGTTGGGTGTTAGAATCAGGACAGAGGATCATGTTCTGCCTTGGGAAGTCTTCTGCAAGAATGTAGGCAGAGAGCTTGTATACTCATCAAGTGCCATCCAGAGGGTTGCAGTGCAGATTGTTGAGGAGTGTGGTGGCCATCTTCATCTCATTGTCTATGTAGCAGAGTTATTGAAAGATGCGGAAGATGTTCAAATCTGGAACAAAATGTTGCAAAAGCTGCAGAATAGGATCCCATTCTGCGGAGGGACTGAACTTGAACTTGTGAGTGATGTCTCCCATCTTATTTGCATAATATTTGAGACATTTTTCACTTATTGTTTAAAAACGTTATTAAATTGTTTTATTTATTAAGACACATAGCAACTTTAATTATAATCTTATGAATTAAAAGAAAACAATGAATTACCTTATCGTTTGTACAAATAGTTTCGTAAGTTAAAGAATAAAATTTAAAAAAAAAATTAAAAATATTATATAAATAAAACCAAAGCAATAATAGGAAATGCATTTATCAACATCATCTCCGTGGACATTATTCTTGGGGGAAAAAAAAATTCACCTTACACTATGTTTGTGGCCTTCAAACTATGAGCCAAGATGAGTTTTTAATTAAGATTCTTTTGCAGTCAAATTAAATTTTATGTTTTTATTTAGGATTTTCCTTCAAACTATGAGCCAAGATGACTTTTTAATTAAGATTCTTTTTCAGTCAAATTAAATTTTATGTTTTTATTTATGATTTTCCTTATAATTAAGCAGCTTCTTGTGATTAACATTTTTATTTGTTTAAAAAATAAAATTAATTTATTTTTATTTGATATTGAAAGAATTACTTAATTTATGTCCTAACTAAAAAGTTACTTAATTAGACTTTGGACACAATGTGTATTTTCTTTAAAAAAGGGCTGACAGACATGTTCAGCCTTATATAAATTGTAGGATGATGGGATTTTTTATTTATTTATGTAATAATAGGCGTCAATCTCAGCAGCAGTTAAAAGTTTTCGTAATTGATATCCTCTAAAATTCTGGCCAAAAAACATCGTGTGCAGGATCTACCAAGTCTGGGGCGGACAAGGGATTTATTTCGCCTAATCTTGAGTTACCCCATGAAGCTTGGCTGTGAACGTTATATGTGGCGTTGGATCAGACGAGTTTCAGGCTCAGGAGTCCAACACGGTTTAGAGGAAAGGCTCCGTCGTTGCCTGTCTGAAAGTGCACTGGGACATGTGAAAGGGATTATACTAGAGGACATAATAGAACATATAATCAATGGGGATAGCATAATCTCCGAACAAGTGCCACCACCCATCCTTGACTTATCTTATCGGCTTGCTGTTGACCAACTGGTTCAATTTTTATCATATTCTTATGACCACTTTAAGCTGAGTATGCCTGTTGTGGAGTTCTTAACGAGAAATGATTTAGAAAAACGAACTGTTGTGGAAGACATCAAAGAAAATTTTCAAATTGGGGAGACATTTGAGATTCTCCAAATCATTAATCTCCATCGGATCAATGAAGAGTTTCGATATTTTAATGTTTCATTGTGGACGGAGGAGACTGATCTTGTATTGCGTCGGAGCGAAGGTTACGATTTTGAAGTTCTAAAGCTTCCAGGGCAAGATAAAAGTCACAGAAAGTTGATGCTTCTAGTGGATGGGGATGGTGATAAAAGAGGAGATCTCCAAAAGGTGTATATTCCTCTGGATATAAGATATTCTAAACATGCTGTTGTAATTATAACAACAGGATCATCTACACTCCAAAATGATGAATTGGCTTCCGAGATGGATGTTAGAATCAGGACAGAGGATCATGTTCTGCCTTGGGAAGTCTTCTGCAAGAATGTTGGCAGAGAGCTTTTATACTCATCAAGTGCCATCCAGAGAGTTGCAGTACAGATCGTTGAGGAGTGTGGTGGCCATCTTCTTGCCATTGTCTTCGCGGCAAAGTCGCTGAAACATGTGGAAGACGTTCAAATCTGGGAGCAAACTCTGCAAAAGTTACGGTATCGTAGCCCATCCTACAAACTGATTTTATTTAAACATGTGAGTGAAGTGTTAGTAAATGCATTCATCAACATCATATGGGAGGATGAAAGAAAAAAGCCTCGCCTTAACCAATGTTTAAATGCTTTCAAATTAAAAGCTAAGATGAGTAAAGGTGAATTGTTTGCCCGCTGGTTCTTTGAACAATTAATTGTCAATGGAGAAGAGGCAGAGCATACCTTGAGGGAGCTTGTGGATACTTCTATTTTACAAGAAATTGAAGATATTTACGGACAATATATCCTATTGCCAGAAGAATTGAAAATTATTTTAAGTGCATTGTCAGAGGAAAAATCACATTATAACTTGATAAGAGAACCATCAGGATTGACAAAGCCCCCGGGAGTTTGGGATTCACATGAAGCCATAAAGTTTCAAGCGACTTTCCCTATTAAAACCCTAAACTTATCCTATAGTGGCATACAAAGCTTACCTGGTTTTGTTTTTGAGTTAGATCAACTTCAAACATTGTCTTTGATAGGGTGTAAGCAATTCAAGCAACTGCTCCCTGAAATTGCTCAACTTCATTTTATTAAGCAGCTTTATCTTGATGGAACTTCAATTATGGATCTCCCACATTCTCTAAATTGCCCTAGCTTGAGAAGATTATCGTTAGGAAACAACCTCAATTTGATGGAAATACCACCCTCATTTTTGACCACATGCCTCAACTCCAAACTCTCGACTTGTCCCTTACTAGCATACATGATCTTCCAAGATCATTTTATAATTTACAAGAACTTGAATACTTCCATTTGAGAGATTGCGAGCTTTTCCTAGAACTTTCTCCAAATATTGGTCAACTTACAAATCTCATCGAGCTTGATCTCTATGGCACTCAAATTACACATTTGCCAAGTGACATTCAAAAGTTGACCAAGTTAAATACATTATCTTTCTCTTTTCTTGGATTTCCTCATGGTAGTGGTCATGAGAATAAATTCATGCCATCCTCCAACTTTGCAATGATACCTTTTGGTGCTCTATCCGGACTCAAAAATTTGGTGGAATTATGCATTGTTGTTAACTAGGATAATGGCTGGTGGTTTGAGAACTTTGAACATATCCTGGAAGAAATTACTGCATTAAAAGGGTTGAGAAAATTGGACATGTATATCCCAAGTGTAAGAGGAGTTAAATATGTTGAACCTGTCTTAGAAAAGCTTTCGTTTAATTTCAGATTCATCGTGGGCTATCATAAGCTGAGAATAATATCACGAGTATTACCTGCCATTGAAGAAAAGTTTGTAGCAAGTAATGGCAGCTTGAGATTTGTGAATGGTGAGGATTTTCCCAATGAAGTAATGCTCATTCTTTCTAAAGCATGGGCATTTTTTTTGGACCGCCACATGACCATCAAGAATCTATCTCAATTCGGGTGGAGCAATTTGAACCAGCTACGATTGTGCATTTTGGCAGAGTGTAATGAAATGCAGAGCATTGTAGATGGAGATGAAGACTTAGAGTCCTCCTTTGGTGAGCTGCAATTCTTGAGTATATTCTACATGAAAAATCTAACAAGCATCATTAATAGGGAAACACTTGGCAATTACACTTTTTGTAAGCTAAAGTTCTTAGCATTGCATACGTGTACTGAGTTAACCACCATCTTCACCAAAGACGTGCTTTATAATTTTTCTCACTTGGAGGAGCTTATAGTTGAAGATTGTCCCAAAGTAAGGAGCATCATCACTTACCAATCCTTAGGGGAGACAACATCTATTTTCCTGCCAAGATTGAGAAAGTTATCACTTCTCTTTGTACCAGAACTAGTTAGCATTTCAAGTGGGGTGAGTTTTGGGAGAAACTTAGAGAGGATAGGATTTTATTACTGTCCAAAACTCAAAAGCCTTTCCTCTAAGGAATTATTAAGCCAAAAGTTGAAACATATCATGGGAGAATTTGAATGGTGGGATGCACTCACCTGGAGTGAAGCAGAGTGGGGACAAGAAGGACGGCCCGATAAATTCAATCACATCTTTTTCACAGTTGATGAGGACCTTGATATCTTAACTCAATTAACTACATATGAGGTGGATGCTGTTGGGAGGACGAGACAGTGATTCAGGTGACATTCTATTATCTCTTTGTTGGAATTATAAAAATTTCCTTTTTTTTATCAATATTAATAATTCGTACAAGATTTTTTTGTTTAACTCTCACTGCGACATCAACTAGTAGTAGCTTGTTAGAAGGAATATAATTTTTTATTCAAAAATAAGTTTTGATTATAAAAAAGCCATTAAAAGATTTTATCTTTGAAGATGGAAAAAAAAAAAAGATGAAGGGATCAATGCCTAGCTGAGCTTCAACTTGCCATTTCAACCGTTGTATCTAGAGAAATTTTATGGGGAGAATTCTAGAGATTTACCAGATGTTGCATAATTATATCTATTTTGATTGAAGTTTCATATATAGCTAAAATGATATGAAGTATGGGGATTCCATTAAAAGTTTGTATGTATTTTAATTTTATATTTTTTACCGAATATTTTGATTCTATTAAAATTTTTATGTATAACTTGAAGGATTTTTCCTTTAGGCAAGAGTTATGATGATGTCATATATAACAAACTCTTATATCATTTTTTTTTCCTTTAGAATTGGAATTGGAGGACTGATCTTGCCGGATTCTAGAGATCTGAAGTATGAATTTGCATGCCCTCATTTATAAGGCTGAAGCCAAGCAAGAAAAAATGGTTTCGCTTGCTCAGATTTATCACAAGATCTGCAGCATTGTTGTTGTTTGCTTTAAACTACTTGCTTTGATTATTGGGTTTTGATGCTGATTTATTATTTGTATCTTAAAAGCATGAACATTGTACTACTTTCTATGTGGGATTGGATATATATGTGCATGATTGGGTTGCCCTTTATTCCATCATGAAGAAAACAATATTGTGTTCTGCTTCAACAAACAGAAATCAAGTGCTTGTATTTATGCGATTTTCATACTTTATATTCTGCCTATGTTCCTTTTTTTTTTTTTTATTCTAGCCATTTATTGCGCCTTTCTTCTTATGAAGAGGGACTTTCTTAACTTCATTAGGTAATCGGTTCAAATTATCCTTTAAAATTTCCCCGTTAAAGGTCTCATATCATTGTTGTTTCTTCCTTTTTAAGGGGTTCATATGTTTATTAAGTGATAAGTAAATTTATTAAAGAAAGACTTTTGCAAAACTCAACCAATAGTCTATCTTGTAATGCCAATTGCCAACTCTGACACATTTAGGTAGAACAATACTGAAAACTTACTTCATCACATTGAAAGATACATTTTCAATAGAATAAATGACAGTTAAGTTTCAAAACATTAAATTAGTAATAGTTAAGTGCTTGATATTTTTTTAAAATGAGTTGTAAATATTAATTTAGACAATTACAAATAAAAATTTTTAATATAATACGTAAAGATAGAAAACAAGTAGTACTAACCCAGATGGATGAAAATAATTTTGATAGCACAATACTTAAACTAATTCATTTTTAGTTCCACATGCTTCTTTTTTGTTTCAAAAATATATTAACTGAAACAAAAATGGCAGCTTCAAAGAAGATGAAGAAACAAAAAGAAAGGAGAAAAAAATGGAGGCAAAAGAAGAATGAAAGGTGCTCACAACAAACCTGAATCCATCTTTCTCTTCCAAGTTTCATTGATGTGAGACAGAGGCACCTCAACAATGTGACAGAGGCGAGATTAAGACAAAGGCTGAGATAAAGGTGAGAGGGAGGAGAAGCTAAAATCATGAGGAGAGGCTAAGAGGGAGAGCAAATTGCAAGACTGTGTAAGGGAAAGCACCATGATCAAGCACCCACAATGTCACCTGAACTCAAGAATTAGAGATCGTGAGACCAAAGGTGAAAGTACCATGAGTCCTCTGTCGAGGTTGACAGCCAAGAGGGAGGAGAAGCCAAGATTGTGAGGAGTGGTAGAGTGGAAGAGCAGATCTGTAGAGTTGAAGAATGTGTGGCATGAATGTGTTCAGGGTTTTCTTTTATTGCCAAGCCAAACGATTTGCTTGAAATGAGGGAAGGATGACAAAGGGGACAAAAAGGGGAATGAGGCTTGAAGGGCTACCAAGTTTTAAACCTTTTTTTTTTTAAGGTCTATCAGGGGTTAGACTCTAACCCGATTCACCAAAAACATTCAATTTTTTAAATTCAAAACCTTATTTAAACAGAGTCTTTAGACTCGGCCTTCATTTTTGACTCTAATAATATGATAGTTATCTTTGAGATTTAAATATATTATTTGTCATTGAAATTTTTAAATTTGAATTTGTTTAAATGATATTTACAACTCTTTTAAAAAAAAATACAAGGAACTGTCATTAATTGGAACTTAACTACATTCTCCTTTTTAAATGTCTTGAATTATAATTCTCCTCCTAGGCACCCGCGATTGCTTCATTAATTAAAAAATAAAATAAAATTTAAGGCAAACTTTCAAAAACGAAGTTTGTGAAATGGCTAGCAGTCACTGACTCTCTTGATTCCGGTAAATACTTGGAAATCCCAAGTATCCGGAGAAAAACTAAACACCAGATTTGGCCTTTATGAGGGAAAAGGTAAGCTAGAAGGTGATGGGCTGGGGGCAGAGACATCTTTCGTTTGCTGGAAGAGAGATAATGATCTAATAGGTCATTAATGCTATTCTAATCTTCTTCACGTTCTGTTTTAAATTTCCAATCAAGTCATGAAAGGAATTGAATAATCTGATCTCAAATTTCTGGCGGGATGGGAATAATGGAAATAATAAAACTCATTGAATCTCTTTGGCAAAGTTGTCAGAAGCTAAACAGGATGGTGATATGGGCTTCAAAGGTTTTGTTACTTTCAATGATGCTTTACTGGATAAAACAGCGTGGCGACTCATTCAAGCTCCTGATGCTTTATGGGTGTGGATTCTCAAGGAAATTTGAAACTTTTTAAAATTATTTTTATTTTATTATTTTGAGAACTGATATTTTGTATAATATATTTTGAGAAATAAAAATAATGTTTTTTTATTTTTCTTTATTTTCCAAAACAATAATTATAAAATACCTAAAAGTTATTTTTATTTTTTTATTCTTTAAAATAATATTTTATTTTTTTGTTTTATAAAACACTTGTTGAAAACATATTGTCAAATAAATTTTTTTATTCTCTCATTCTGGAGGACAAAAAACTGTTCCTAAAGTAGATTTTCAAACAGGTTCTTTAATTTCTTGACTCTACTTTTCTCGCTGCCTCTAAAGGATACAAGGCTTCATGGTGCTGGTCTAATAATGTTGAAGGCAGATCCTTTGTTGGAAGAGATCTTTGTTGGCAAATTGGTAATGGGAGATAGGTTCAAATTTGGAAAAATCGTTGGCTCCCCACCTTGAAAAAACCATCTACTTTCGCGAAGCGTTGATCCTGTTCTAAATGAAGACAATCTAGTTGCAAACTTGATTGAGAATAGTCAATGGAATCTTTCTCAGCTAACTGAATGGATAAGAGATGAGTACCGTCAAGCTATTCTACAAAACCCTTTATCTAGCAAAAACAGAGATGATAGAATCATTGGTTACCAGCAAAAAAAAAAAACGGGGGGGGGGGGGGGGGGAAGGATTATGTAAAAGCGGGCTATCCCAAGGCACAAAGGTGAGATACTGTGATAGTTGCTATTGCCAGCGCTTCGATTATAACTCCTGCTAATATTCGGCAGAATATATGGGCTGTTCGGGCACTAAAATGAGTTCAATAGCCTATCTGGCACGTTCTCTGCAATGACATTGCAATAAATGAAGCACTTGCTAAAAGAAGAAGGTAGCACTCAGATTTATGTACCATTTGTGAAGGAAGCCCGGAAACAATTGGGCACCTATTTTTTCCATATGGTTTGGCAGTGATCTTTCCTTTAAAATTGGCCCATGCAAAATTACAAGCTTCACAGACTGGTAGGTTTACATTACTAATTCTAGTAGCCCATTTTCTGACTTTGACATAGCACATATGTGCTGGCTGCTTTGGTTAATATGGAAGGGTGGGAATGAGTATTTAATCACGAAAAGCTGGACCCTTTATTTATCATCATCAACACGAAAAGTGTAATTCAGGAGTACCGGGCAACTTGTATACTGAGTGGAAATCAAGGAGTCCAACCAGCAACAGACCAAGACACGTACCTGGAATTTTCCACCACCAGGTTACCTCAAATTTAATTGTGATGGTGCTTTCAATCCAACGGCCAAAGCTGCTGCTATTGGAATTATCTGCAGAAATGATCATGGTAAGTTTCAGTGGGCTTTTGATGGAAAAAATAAAGTCTCCTCCGGCTTTCATGACTGAAGCATTGGCTTTAAGAAAGGCAATGCTTTTGGAAGTGGACTTGGGCAATGACAAAGTTATATTTAAAAGTGATTGCTCTAATTTAGTCAACAGTGTGAACAAGCATTGCTCTGATTTTAGTGATTGGTGTTGCTCTGGTTTGATTCTTGAAATACCGTACTTAGTGACTTCTAAAGCCAGTTTTTCAGTTTCTTTCACTTGGCGTGAGATCAATAAGGTGACTAACCACTTGGTTGATGGTGCTTGTAAGAATGTGTACTCTTTTGGGTGGGTGGATATACTATCACTTCCTTTGTCTAATATATTGGTATGAGGTTTCTGCACTTAACAAAGGGGATAAAGCAGGTTTGGGCTGATCTAGTTTCTTGTTTCTACTCTGTTTGCATTTTTTTAAAGGAAGATATTTATATATTTAATTTTATATATTTGATAAATTTATTTTCAATTAAATTAAGACATGTGATTTATTTATATATTTGTTTGATAAAAGTAATTTATTTATATATTATTTATTCTATAACAAGCACTTGTATTAGTATTATTAACATTTCAAAATGCACTAGTTTTGATTTGTTTGGACAGAATTATATTAAATATATAATTCTAAGTATTTAAGTCGTTTCATTGACACTTAAAAGCTTCAACTTACCCATTTTAGAGTTAATAAAACTATAAAAGTGACTTGACTTGGAAAATTAATTAATGTATTTATAAGATTACCTGAACTCACACATTATTCAATACTACTGCTATTAGTCTCACATAAGAAATTAATTTCCAATAAGTCCAACCACTCATCAATATTGAAATTTGAAATGTAAATACGGAAGATTAACTTGAAAATAAATTGAAAAAATAATTGATTTTTTTTATTTTGGATCTGATTGCAATTTTCCATTTGTTTATTGTTTTATTTTTATTGAGTTTGTTTTTGTCAATAAATTCTGTGTTTTGGGAGACTTTAAGATCAATAAATTGTAAATCGTCCTTTTGTGTTGTTAGGCTTTGGGATCCTAGTTTTGCAAAAATCATTTCCTACAGAAACTTGTCAAGTTCCCAATTTATTAATATTGTTGTTGTTGTCGTTGTTATGAGAGAAACGGTACAACCAAAGTAAAATACAAACCAAGATAAAAACTTGTCAGGTTTCCAATTTGTAACGGCTGAAAATTGATAAAAATCAAACTCGGTCTAGCCCCCAGTTCTTCAGCCTACGATTACCGGAAACATGATATTGCTGAGGATTAATTTAGTTTTTATAAAAATTTTGTTTTTGCATATATTCCATGAATTCTGAAATACACATGCACACACGGTTGAATTGTTTTTATAAACATGTATCTTTAACACTGTTAAAGCTTAGGAATATTAGAATATTGAAGATATTTGATTTTTTTTTTGTCGTATACATTAGAAAGTTAAATGTTGAATACACACACAAATAAAGCAAATATTTTTTTTTCTTTGGATTTGTCTATAAGGTCTCAGCAATGTGAAGGAATTCAACCCCAAGGACTAACATGACAACTAGCTATCGCCTGCTTTGTTCCTTTGGAATCTTCAAGTTACTCCCCACATCGAATTTAATACCAAGTGAAAGCTGCCACAATTAAGACAAAGTTCAGGGAATTAACCTTTCTCTTTTACGTAGGAAATGGATGGAACTATCTTATTGTCATGGGACACAGTGAAAAAAAACCTAAAATCTGAATTGTTGGGTTTAGCCATTCACTCTTGATAGATCAAGCTTTGGCCCAAATCCAAACCTACATTGTTAGATGGGAGCTCATCTAAATATTAATGAGATGCTAGGACTTTTATTTATGTGCAATGTTTTTCATTTGTATTTGAAAAATGAGAGGGAACATTTCCACCCCTTTTATGGAGAGGACGATATATATCATGATCTATATTAATATGCGGCAATAAATTGTTTCCATTTATGTGCATTTTTTTTTTCTTTTTTTTGGTAGAAGGGTTTTTTCCCCCTTTTTTTATTGTGCTTCTTTCTTTTCTTTATATGAGGAGGAATGTTGCTCGACTTCAGAATGTAATCAATACATCAAATAACATGAACATTTCCTTTTTATGATAGATTCAAGATTTGTTTGCATGTGAGATCTTTCTTTGTTCTAGCATTTGTACATGACCCAAGAACCAAGTGATGTTAATGCTAATTTTCCCCTGTATCTAGGTTGATCGTTCCTCTATTCTTTGATTGGGAAATTTGGGGATATGGAAATCTGAACAAAGGCTTTTATTTGAAGATAAGCTTGCCAAGACCAACCCAATCAAATAGTCCACCATAGTATCCTATTAGCTTATTAATTGTTTCTTCAGCAAAAAAAATTGAAATCTGACTCTCTGTATGCATGGAGAAAATTTAGTTAAAAAAGCCTTACTTTTTATCTTTAGTAGAGAAAGAATTTTATCAATCTCAACTAGTTGTCCAATAATTCAAGAGAAGCAGAGAATAATATCTGATTCTGATCAAAGACATCCTTTTTCATTTCAAGACATTGAAAGAGATTGATTCTGATCTCACATCAATTGAAGCTCAAAGACATACAAAAGCTTATTAGCGTATAACTAACGAAGTAAAGTGCAAAGAACTTGACAAATGGATGTAGACACCATTGCTTAATTGAGTTGCAAACATAAATAACATGGTGAAAAGAAGAAAGTAACTTACAGTAAATATCCATAGAGTAAATAATAAGTAAAGTTTAATTGAACTAAGTCCAACTCCGAACTATAAACCAAATCTAGCCAGTCGAGACCATAATGTTTGAAACCATGAAACAGTAGTATTTGAAAGCATAACAAAACATACAAGTGTCTTGTACTTTTCACACAATTCAGATACAAGGAAACATTTCAATCAAACAATACATTTGAACAAACTAGTTGTCAAGTTTTTACACAAACACTGATTATTATGAGTATCATAAAGAAAAAGAAAAAAGAAAGAAATATCAAGTAGGAGATGAAAATGCATATTAAAATCGCTCCTGAACCTGGTTAGCTGTCCAATTTCTTGACACAAACACTGGTATGATGATCATCTTTGCTATTTCTTATATTAGCTACATTGGTTATGTTGAAAGGTAAATATCTCAACTCTAGACAATTCTATATATGTAACAGCTCCAAAGAAGGCCACGTTAAATTTTCATTTAGGCATATGGATCTCAATTTTGGTAAGTTAGCCAATATTATCACCTTCACTTTTTGAAGTAGAAACTACTTCCTTTCAATAACCTTTTTCAGCATGATAAGAACCTCAATCTTTAAACAATCTTCAGCTATTAATTTTTGAAGTTCTAAAAAATATTAAATTGATACCTTCAAAAAGATATTTCCCATGGTTAGATAGTTCTTCAATGTTAAAGTATGTAACTTGGAAGAGCTTGCAGGATGTAAGATGCCATTCTAAACAAGCTACAAATTCAATAAATTATTCAAATACAATTGCTCCAAATTTTGCATAACACTTACATTTTTAGGAATATGATGCCATTAATAGCATTGTCAACCTCATCACCAACAACCATAGTCGAGATTTGATTGCAACTTTCAATATGAAAGCCACAGAGACATTCCAAGGTTGATGTGTCTTAACAAACTATGATATATTTTTAATGTCCTTGTGACAAATTAGCTCAAATGCATCAACTTGAGAGAGTATCTCATTGATTGCCAAGTTATCTTTCTTCTCATCATTGCAATACTTTACATACATGGAGATTCTACAGCGAAAAGAATCAATTTTTTTTTGTATGTTTTGAGTTTTGCATAAATGTACAAATTTAGTTACGAACTATTTTTTGCAAAAAAATTGGATAGCTTATACTATCAAGTGGTGCAAAAAATATTATCAACTATAAAAATGGATCATCCAACACATTCCTATTAATTTTGACCAAACTTCATTTATTTTCAGATTTATGAGGTCCACAATGCTTCAATCTCTCCAATTTTCTTGCCTTCATTTTCAATGTCAGCTCAAGAAAAAGAGGTTCAAAGAATTCTTATCTAAAAATATTTATGAGAACAATACCAATGAAGTAGAAGAAGATGAGGAAGAAGATAAAGTTTCACTTGAATCTCTATAGCAATTCAAGCGAAATAACTGTTTAAATTATTAATGTCATATAAATGCAATCTAATTCATTATAAATCTTTACATTCTCTAAATTTAAGTTTATGTTTTGGAAGCAACCTTGATTTGATGTTGACCACATGCTCAAACTCAACTTATCCCTTATTAGCATACATGATCTTCTAAGATCATTTTGTAGTTCTAGCAAAAAAAAAAAAGGATCATTTTATAGTTTGCAATTACTTAAATAGTTCTATTTAAGCCTGGAAATTTTTTCCAAAAATTGATCAACTTATAAATCTAATCATGCTTGATCTATATGACACTCATGTTATACATTTCCAAATGACGTTCGAAAGCTCACTGACTTAATTGGAAACGTTGTCTCTCTCTTTTCTAGGATTTCATCATGGTAGTGGTCATAACAATAAATGCACATATTATCCTCTAGCTTTGCAATCATACCTTTTGGTGCTCTATAAAAACTCAAAAGTTTGTATGAATTATGCACTGATATTAACTGAGATCATGTGTGGTGGCTTATAATTAAGAAAGTTGGACACATCGTTGAAGAAATTGATGCATTAGAAAAGTTGAAAGACAATTCAAAGCCTTGTGAATTAATAAGTTGAATCAAGAGAGAGACTTTAGCAAACTGAGGGATGCTTTACCACAAACAAACTAATGAGACAAAGGGATGGCTTTAGCCACTTGTTGGTAATCTATCCTTACATGATTTATTCAACAGCTCAAATCCTCCTCAATTCATGTAATTTTAGAGTGTGAGTTGTAGAGGATCTTGATCCCTAAAAATTAGCAATTTAAATGTCTAAAGTTAAAAATGTTATTTTTATCTAACATTTTTTCGTTCCAATTTTGATTATCTGCTAATAAATAACGGAAACTTTTTGCCAAAAACCTCCAACTAGCCTAACTAGATATGAATTACTTTTACGCTCTACTTGGTTTGAGAATAATGGGAGGAATTAGAATTTTAGTGTGTAATGTTTAAAAGAAAATAAAAAGAGTTATAAAATTTCAAGAGGAAAGGGTGTGAAAAATTAATGAAAAACTGTCAACCAAACAGAGCATTAAAAAATAGACTCAATCTCTCATTAACATATTGAACCCAATGACCCCAAAAAAATGCGCAATGAAAAGTTTAAAAATTAGTTTGAACATTAAGGGTCTATCTTAAGTCTTAACGAGGTTTTTTTTTTTTTTGGAGACAATTATTTGTATTTGTATTTGTATTTTTATTTTTTAAGTTTAGATTCGTTGAGTTTTAAAAACTGGTTAAGGTATAACAGGTAAGACAAACATGATAACTCAAAATACATCAACAAAGAGACCTATAAACTACTCATCAATGATGTTTTGATGTCAACAACAGTGGAGTTTTTACAGCACCTCAATTACAAATTGGCCCCACTATCATCAGCATCAGCCCTATATCACAATTAAAAAGCGCAAACGAATTCGCTATCCTTTTCAGAGAAAACCAACAACACTTGAAACACAAATCAATTTTAATACTCAATCATACCAGTTTGAAGGTGTTTGAACTTTCTGGGCTCCTCTCTCAAATCCCAAGCCTCTCTCAAATACTAAGCCTGATGTGGAAAAAAAAAGTAAAAAACTTGTACTTTCTGCCATATTAATATGACTGAGTTACAGCAATGGCAATGATCTCTCTTTTGATTTTACAGAAACGCCTTTATACATTTGAACACGTTTCCTTCATAGCATCTCTCCTAGGCCTAGCAACCTTCTTGTTAGGGTCAAATGGAAGGACTTCTTCAAATGCCTTCAGATCAGATTTATATTCCTTTTGCCTCTCATGGGCATCACCCAGATTTAACATGAAAGAATATAGGGCAGATTCATTGGTATACTACAGGGCTGCGCTGTCCACTAGTATGTACTCCCTTCGTTTCATATTATAAGACACTTTTAACTATCTTATCAGAACTAACAAAAAGTTATTACTTTAACATTATTTGTTTTTTAATCAATCTATTCTTTTGTATTTCTAGTTATTTTTCAATCACATTGGACTTATATATTGATTTTAATATTATTATTTTATTATTGTATTGTATTGTAATTAGTAAATCATTTTAATTATATACATTTTAATTAATAAATCAAGTTATATATTTATACTAATAGTCATAAAGTACATTTGAGACATTTAAAACTAAAATATGAGCCTCTTTAAAGGGCTTATTTTTAAATAAGTTTTTAGGCTAGTCCAAGTTTTAAGTTGGCTCAAACCTGAGCCATGGAAAAAACTTTATAACTGCCTCATTGAATCAAGTTAGGCTCAGGCTTCTAATTTACTACACAAGCTCAGACCTATTTGACCAAAGCCTAGCTTAGCCTAACTTATTTTTACCTTTTTTTTATAACTACCTCACCGAAACAAAGCTAGAGGGGTGGTTAAGTTATTAATTTTGTATGAAAATGCAATAAACTTTCAAGAAAATTTTTCAAATTTGCATTTCATTATCTCTAATAATTATTGAGTTTAAATACGGAAAATATTGGAAAAAAAATAATTAATATATCATCAAATATCTTATATTAAGTACCAACAAATACTTCTAAAATACATCCTATAATAGAGACCGGCAGGAGTATATATCTAGTGCAGAAAATGATGTTCATTTATCATTACACTTAAAAATGAATGCTTGCATGTGAGATAATTTTTTTTTTTTTTTTTTGGATCTCTGGTGAGAATTGGGCATAATGTGATTTAGAGATGTTTCTCTCATCGTACAATACAAAGGACTCAGATAGGAGGGGAAAGGCAATTCAGTCTTTGCTGTGATCCAATACATTAGGTCAGTCTTTAGGGCAATGCATTATGCCATTATGGGATAGGATGGCTTGTATGTTCTCTCTTTGGTGCTTGGTTCATGGCTTCTCATAACCAGACAATTTACTACATATGTAGAGGGATTGGGAAGTTTGTTGCATCTTTAGTCTCTTGGTTATATTATGCTATCTGTTCTTGCTTCAACTCTTGTATGTTAAACTTTATCTTATGAGGGTACTTCACCATCTTCTAATGCATTGTCTCTCTTCATAAATAAAATTTCTTCTTTTATCTACAAATGAAAATTAGAAAATATCATAATAAGCCAATGACAGTAGAAATGCGTAAAGATAAAACTGAACAGCTTTCAACGGCAGGAGTAGGAATAACATGAGAGGACATAAGAGCTTCATGGACATCTGAGGTCAGAATAGAAGACAAGGAAGGTGTTGGCTCGGTCATCCATCCTATCTGGTACAACTCCTTATAGGCAATAGCTGCAAGGAAATCAGCTTGTTATATGGAACATATAAAGATGTTTATATTATAAATATGTTTTCATCTGTCTTTACATATCGATATCCTGAACAAGAAATTAGGAAAAAAATCTTATAAAAAAATAAATCAATATATGCATTTTTTTGTTTGGCATAGAAATCAATATATGCATTGAAAATTAGATGTTTGACAAATTAAATTATTATTTGTTGATATTATGTTCAAATTGAGTAACAAAGGCATTAAATAGTTACCTATACCAATAGATAATATGTATGATAATTCAAGACAATTTATTTTTTAAAAAAATTAACTTGTGTATGTATATATAGTATGTCATAAATATACAGTTTTTTTCTTTTCATTAATAAAAGGTTAATACTAGAAATATAACTAAATATAATACATTTTACTTCTATTTAAATATGCAAATATAAGAGATATACAGTTTTTTCTTTTCATTAATAAAAGATTAATACTAAAAATAACTAAATATAATATATTTTACTTCTATTTAAATATGCAAATATAAGAGAAGCATGTCTATTTTGTATTATAATTACGCACATATATAATATGCTAAATATATTTGTTGTGTTGCTCTATGATTTGTGAGAAGTGAGACCAATTCATTGGACGGATGACATATATATAACTACATATAGGTGTTTAGGGGCTGGGGTTGGGGAGGTCCGCCCCTGCAACCTGGGCAAGATCCTTTTTTTTTTTTTTTTTTTTTGAACTAAGTAACAACTACAAAAAGTTCAAACCAGAAAATAAATATTATTACAGATAAAAGATGAATAAGAAATAAAATTCCACCATGCTCTTCAAGTTTCAGGTAATAATTCTATCCAAGAGTATTGGAAGAAATTGAGAAGAGCTTGAATAT
This sequence comes from Prosopis cineraria, assembly GCF_029017545.1. NCBI lineage: Eukaryota > Viridiplantae > Streptophyta > Magnoliopsida > Fabales > Fabaceae > Prosopis > Prosopis cineraria. The sequence goes on along the minus strand of NW_026555342.1, from coordinate 4,490,206 downwards.
CACCCCATAAAATCTTTGCTGTAGGATCTTTGGGTGCTCTGTTTGTAATGTTCCTGAATAACTTTCTCTTGATGACAACTATAGTAACGTTAGTAAAACCAAGAGGACCAAAACCATCAACAGCAGTAATCCATTTAAGAGCTGATCTCCTTTCCATCAAAACAAATTGTTTCTGACACTCACCTTGGGAAACTTTATTTCTTCTTCCATTGAAGTAAGAAAATTCTATAAAAATTAGTACTCTGCTTTCCCTCAGTCGGTGTCTGCTTCTGCCATTACTTGTATTAACATCAATATAAAGATACCAACCGTTTCTAATACCTTCCATTTGAGGAGATTGAAGATACTTTGCCGATGATTCTTGAGGCACCTGCTTTTCCATATGATTAGATATTGCCAAATTAATGGTGGCAAAATACCAATTGATTCTAGCCCTGACTTCCTTTGGTGAGACTTCCTCTGCATTGAATTTTCTCCTATTTCGGCATTCCCATAGAATTTGGACAAGAAGAAGAACCTCCCTTAGAGATGTCATCCACTGCTTATCAGGAATGGCTTTCTTAATCCACCAGATCAAAAAAGATTTGATGTCAGAAATCTCTCCAAATCTTATAGAGATATTCATAGAGAACCACACAACTCTAGCAAAATCACAATGTAGAAATAAATGATTCATAGATTCCTCTGAGTTACCACACAGCACGCAGCATTCAGACACCTGTAAATGATGTTACATTAATACATCCGAGTCCTGATCATCTGATTCATCACCATCCCACTTTCAATTTCTTAGTAGCCGCCGGGTAAAACAAAGATCAAATATATGAAATGAGGGAAATTCTGTCAATGCTCGGATAGAGCTTACAGTATTTATAATAAAAATGCACATGAACTTTCTTCCACTGAGTTTCCTAAAAGTGACTCTTCGAATCTTGAAACCAATGGTTTAACTAATCCTATTAGCTTATAGACAGGTTTAAACCATAAACCATTGACCCATACAAAGGAAGGTTAAAGCGACCCACTTGCTCACCCAGCGTAGTGTACCTGTGTTGAAATAATCTGATGAATATAGAGTATTGTATGCGAAGATGAAGAAAATTCTTTTTATCTGAATCTCTCTCTGTTTTTTTTGTTTAAGTTCTTGATAATATTCTACATTAAAAGTTTTGGAAACATCTTTAATATGTTAATTCATTCCAGTTACACTTTTTCTAAATCATTACCTTTTTCATTTAATCTTATGTTGGGCAGCCTGCTGATTGTCGTTATAACATTTGAGCTTGCTCTCTTTTCATATTTAAGATATCAAAATCCAATTGATAACCAAATTTTAAAAATTGATTTTTTAGCCTGTCCAAATTAATTTTTTTAAAAATGTTTTTATTAAAATATTTATATTTTAATATTTACATGTGAAACATCAAATATTTACAACTTAAATTTTTTATATTTACGAGCCAACCGCCTACAATACCAATAATTTAATATTTACAAGTCAAACATATTAAATTTAGAAGCATTTAAAAAAATTAATACTTTAATATCTACATGTCAATCTGTTAAAATTAGTCCAACAAATAACTTGAACATTCCTTTTTGTTTTTCCATCATAGATTAACGATTTGACGGTATATGACATGTTTCTCCATGTTTTAGCCTTTGTATATGAAAAGACCCAAGTGATGTTAATGCAATTTCTTCCCCATATCTAGGTTGATCGTTCCTCTGTTCTTTGATTGAAAGTTTTGGGGATATTGAAATTTGAACAAAGGCTTATATTTGAAAATGAGCTTAGCAAGTCCCGATTAAATAGTCCACCATATTATGCTATTAATTTATACATTGTGTCTTAAACAAATAGTTAATTAGAAATCTGACCCTATTTTTATGAATGAGCAAATTTAATTAAAAGAGTTTTACTTTTTATCTCTAGTGTCCCAAGAAAGAATATTCTTCGCTACCATCCTAAGACACTACTTGTATCTTCTTTTTAAAAATAAAAATATATATTTGATCAATTAATTTTGTTTTTTGTTTTTAGTCTCACATCAATTGATATTGTCTTTTTGGTGGTTTATTTATTTATTTATCTATGTGGTAATTTGGTAATTTTATTGGAGGAGGAATTTTTTTTCAATCTCAACTATTGTCAAATAATTTCAAAGAACCCAATTCGAACACATCCATGTAGAACAATTATCAGATCAAACACAAATGAGATGGTAAGATTCAATCACCCACGTTATGCTATCTCTTTCCCTCTCATTACCTTCGTATTGAAATATGTATAAGTAGTAGTATCCCACCAAAATCTAAACTAGAAGAAACAAAACGAGACTATTTGGAGGGTCCCATTTTTCATTTCAAAACAATAAAAAGAGATTCTGATCACATCAATTGAAGCTCAAAAACATACAAAAGCTTTTTAGCGTATAACTAACGAAATAAGGTGAAAAGAACTTGACAAATGTATGCAGACACCATTGCTCAATTGAGTTACGTTGCAAACATAACCAACTATAGTGAAAAGAAGAAATTAGTCTGCAGTAAACATCCGTAGAGGACATAAGGTTTAGTTCAACTAAGTCCATCTCCAAACTATCAACAAAATCTAGCAAATCCATCGAGACCAGGATATTTGAAACCTTGAAACAGTAGTATCTACAAGCATAATATAATCTACAAGTTTTGTACTTTTCACGCAAGTACTGTTTATTATGAGATACAAGGAAACACATTTCAATCAAACAGCTACTTGAACAAACTAGTTTTAAATTTTTGACATAGACACTAATTATTATGAGTACCATAAAGAGACAAGATATCAAGTTGAAGTTGAAAATGCATATTGAAATCGCTCTTAAACCTCGTTATTTGTCCAATGCAAATTGCTCCACCATCCTCTATCACCTTTGATAGTTCTTTGGTTAGTTGCATTGGTCATATTGAAAGGTAAATATCCCAGCTCTGGACAATTCTGTATATGTAACAGCTCCAAAGAGACAAGAAATATCAAGTTGAAGATGAAAATGCATATCGAAATCGTTCTTGAACCTGGTTATCTGTCCAATCCAAATTGCTCCACCATCCTCGATCACCTTTGATAGTTCTTAGATTAGCTGCATTGGTCATGTTGAAAGCTAAAGATCTCAACTCTGGACAATTCTGTATATGTAATAGCTCCAAAGAAGGCCATGCCAAATTTTCATTTAGGCATATGGTTTTCAATTTTGATAAGTTGGCCAATATTATCACCTTCAATTTTGGAAGTAGATTCCACTCCCTTTCAGTGACCTCTCTCAGCATAATGAGAACCTCAATTATTGCACAATCTTCAACTACTAATTTTGAAGTTCTGAAAAATCTTGAATTGGTACCTTGAAAAAGACACTTCTCATGATCAGACAGCTCTTCAATGTTAAAGCATGTAACTTGGAAAAGCTTGTCGGATGTAAGGGACCCTTGAAAACACACTTCAAATTCAGCAAATTATCCAAACATAGTTGCTCAAGATTTTGCATAACACTTACATTTTCAAGTATAATGCCATTAATAGCATTGAAGACCTTATCACCAACAACAATGGTTAAGATTTGATTGCATCTTTTGATATGAAAGCCACGAAGACAGTCCAAGCTTGTTGTCTTTGTAAGCTCTGATATATTTTTAATGTCCTTGTGACAAATTAGCTCAAATGCCTCAACTTGAGGGAATATCCCATTGATTGCCAAGTCATCTTTCTTCTCACCATTGCAATACTTTACATGCTTGGAGATTCTATAATGAAAAGAATCCAAGATTTTTGCATGTTTCGAGTTTTCACAGCCCACAAAAATTGAAATGAGGTGAATGGTTTCTGATCTCTCCATGATTTGTTAGTTTCAAGAAATTTTTCGAGTTTTTGAAGAAGGAAAATTGCATTTGAAAGTTGTTAGACTTTCCAAAGAAGCAATTTGTTGTATAATATATTCAGCATCATTACACCACTGCATAAAGGATTTCACTTCAATAATCAATTCTTCTAATTTGCAGAGCTTTAAAATCACATTGTGATTACCTTGATCTCTATTGTGGTCACTGCTTGCGATGTATGAGATATGTAGGCATCTTAAATTAATCAAGCATGTATAAAATATATTCTAGTACCTTGAATGTCAAATACCTGCAGCTGTTGAAGTGGTTCTATCTCAAACGGTAGCACTTTCAAGTGTGAACAATCAATTAGATAGAACGGCTTAAGACAAGCTAATTTTGACAAAGATGATAACTGCCTTATTTGAGTACCTTAGAAGTCTAACACAAGAAGATTGCACATGTTATCAAAACAATCTGGTGGAATTTTAACCAACTCTAGATTCTTTTGTAGCAGTAGTGTTTGAAGAATGCTACTATCTTGGTTTGTTGGTAGAGTATCCCTTTTAGTGCCAATCATAGAAACCCATCTAGCACACTGCCATAACTACAAACTTAAGGTCACCACAGATTCTTCTGTCTCAACATAAGATCTACGTTCTGAATATTTGGATGATATATGGAAAGCAAGTTGTCTATTGCAATCATTCATCTTGACATATATCATTTGCTCCCCTCTCTCTAACAATGAGACATTAATAAGGCTCTCCAGTGTATCAATGCCTTAGTTGCGTAAACCTTGATATTTGATTGTTGCATTAACATCACCAAGAAAGCGTTGAGCTATCCAACTCTCCACTAAATAATCAGTGTCTATCTTGCTATCTACAGGACATAGTGAAGTATATAGGAAGCATTTTTGTTTATTCTTCTCTTTAAGCTGATCATAACAAAATTCCAAACATGAATATAACTCTGTTAAGCCTTCAATTCCGAGTTGAGGCCATGGCTTGAAATCATCCAGACCTGCCTGCCAGCTAGAAGTCGTTTCTTTATGTTTAAAAGAGCTTGCAATCTTATGTATGAGAAGGGGAAGACGAGAGCACTGCTTACAAATACGTCGAGCAATGTGTCGAATACCTAGCGTATCAATAACAAGACCAAGAATGTCTTGAAACATCTTCCATGCTTCATCATCAAGTACCAACAAGGGGAGCCTAACTTGCCTATCCACCAAATATGACTTGCAAACCCATGAATATCGAGTGATGATTATGACCTTACTGCCATTATTGTCATTTAGAATTCCCAAAGATTTTAGATCAATCTGGTGCACAACTTCATCTAAAATCAACAAATATCTTTTCTTCTCCAACTCTCTATGCAGTCTTCTAGCCAATTCAGCAAAGTCAAACCCGTCTCTTTCCACCAACAGTCGATTTGCAATTCTCTGTTGAATTTCAGCTTCAGTCTAATTAGTTGGCACTCTTATGAAAATGACGATATCAAACAACTTAGATATCTCTTCATTATTATTTAAATTTTACATTATTGTTGTCTTGCCCACCCCCTTATGACCACAAACAGTAATGGATTTCACTCTATCATTTTTTAGCAATTGCAGAATTTCTTCCAAGGCACCTTGAAGAGTTGGATAGCTTTTAATTTGTGGGATATTGAACACCTTTAAGATTGGCTCTGGCGGTTTGTCAACTAGAATATCATTCGGAAGTTGATCTGAAAGTTCAACTGCTTCTTTGAGCTTCATTGCCATCTTTTCACTGAGATTTGATCTCTTCCAACTACGCAATTTCTTTTTCTTCAATTCTTCATATTTGTTATTCAATGAAGCCACTTCTGCCTCAATTTTAGATATTCTGTTCACCCATAAGTTGTAGACATTAGTTGTATCTTTATGACTTTGTGTCTCAACTTCCTTGTGTTTGTCGCTTCGCAAAGCAAGTAGCCATGGTAGGGCTTGGTTCAGTGCTCTGTGTCTTTTATCCAATTGTTTGGAAGATGCAATTTGTTGCCAAGGCAAGACCTTGACTCTGTAAGCCCGAAACCCACCAACTCTCCTAGTGGAGGAGCGACCAGTTGAACTGCAGCAGCTAAAGCAGCTATCTCTGCCATTGACAAACTCTAAATCCTAAACAAAAAGAATTCAAGAAATGTTTATTAGCCAAACAAGTTTGATAGAGGAGGGATAGTATCTTTCAAAAGAAGATATTTATAATGCAGCTTTGTTGTTAAATTCAAACATGCATGTTTTCCAAGGTTGCTGCTTGAATTTTAACATTTTCCAATTTCCATAGTTTATCTTTTAAAATTGTTTTTCCTTATTAATATCTTTGCTTGCAAACAATCCTAACAAAAAGATGTGATTATCATTTCTGAATTAACCATAATATGCAATAAAATAGTAACATATATATTGTCACTTGTTATATAGAATTAGACTTGATCATGGATTGAAAAATATATTTGATTTGAAATGCTCAAGCTCCATAGAAATTAAATAGGGAGAATCATGTCCAAAAACTTGACAAGAAATTTATTTGCAGACTAGAACCAATACATAATAGATTGTTGTTAAAATGTGAACATAAACTTTTTTTCTTAAATAGGATTTGTTATTAAACCTTGTCTGCAAATAAATTTCTTGCCAAGTCCTTAAATTAAACGTGCTTCTTCAAATTAAAAATGAGTTCAAAAAATTCCAATATAAATAGACTATTATCTCCCGTTTATTTTATCTCTATTCAAATATATCCAAACATTTAATAAAAGTATTTTTAGAAAAAAAATTAAACCAAGAAACAGCATTTCCTTAAATTTAAAAAAAATTGGAGAGAGAAAATAAAATTACATATGGGTTCCATGAAGCACACTTATTTATAAATAAGTTCCATAAAATTTAACGATCACATTTAGATCCCAAGAGGCCTGAGTATAATTTAAAATTATGATGTAAAGACAATAATGTTCATATTAAAAATACATTATATCAATGAAGTAATTTATAATTATTGGATATGTAAAATTATAGTTATAAAAAGTTAAAGTAATAATTATAAATTATTGATAAAATAGTTGTAAACAATTAGTGTTAAACTTTATTATCGATGCATAATTGGTTTAACTATTAAATATGTAAATTTACAGTTATAAATATTGAAGTAATAGTTATAAATTATCAATGAGGTAGTTATAAATAATTAGTATTAAATTTGTTAATAACGCATCATTGATTTAACTATTAAATAGTTAAAGTTATAGATGTAAAATATTGAAGTGAAAGTTATAAATTATAAGGGTAGTAGTATACAACTAGTATTACATGTAATACATAATTAATTTAACTATTAGATATGTGAGTTATAGTTATAAAAAGTTAAAATGATAATTATAAATTACTGATGAAATAATTATAAATTACTTTTATTGATATAACATATTTCTAATAGGGGCATTATTATCTTTAATAATAATATATACAGAGGCAATATTTCTTTATGAAAACATTACTGCTTGTGTTACTCTCTTGTAACATTTTCAGCTGGTCTCAAAATATTTTATATATAAATATATATGATTTTACATAACAATGAAACTTGTAACATTTTGTAAAAGTTCTGAAATTAAAAATATAAACTGTCACGCCCTAAAAATAGAGGGTGACTGGCACGAGTGTGGACCACTCTCACATTCCCGTAAGCCTCTAAATAAATATTTATTCCATTTTATAAAAGAAAAGAATAAAATTTAATCAATTATATGAGAATTCAAATAACTTTTTTTAAAATCATTATCATAAGAAAGTGTTGACGTTTTGTAAAATTTTAGCAGAACCTTCCCTGTAACTAAGATTTTTCCAAAAATTTTACAACAAAATTTTTTACAGATAACAGTATAAATCAGGAGCGTAACTTCTTCCAACCAGCAACTAATATACAGACCAAAAATAAGATTTATCAATAACCTATGTGGAGCTCTACTCTTTCTTTCAAATCAAAAAAACATACAAATTATATATTTACATTAAAGCAATAATATCAATCAAAATATCCACCCACTGTAGCTAGTTGCTTTTTAGAGGTCGATGGTGGGATCAGCGTCAGCTAACAAATTTAAGATCAAAATAATTTTTTTCAATAAATAGCATTCCCATGATAAAATTCTTAGAATTTAAATCAATAAACTCCAATAATGGTGTCAACTAATTAAAAATGATTCCACAAATATTTGTAAGCCTATAAGTTATATCCATAATTGTAAAATAAGAGTAACTTAAAAATAATTTATGTTATCATGCTTAAAGAAAACAATCTACTCTTATATAACTCAAAGTGGTACAAATTACTAGTCAAAATCAAGTAAATTTTGAAAACACATGTTAATCAACATTTAAAATTTTGAGAACTCAACAGAACAGGTTACAAACATAAACACCAGTCCACGAAGGTAAATGACCAAACGTGGCTTATGCCACAAAAACAAACGTGAACAAACCAGTCCACGAGGGTAAGTAATCAAACGCAACCAAAGCTACGAAACAAACGTGGATACACAGCCTACGAGAGTAAATAACCAAATGCGGCTCAGGTCACGGAATCAAATGCGGGTATAAAGCTCACGAATACCAAACGTGAGAATAAAACTCACGAAACAAACTAATTAGTATTTAACCACAACGCACTACGGGCTAACAAACTTCCTTAGCATCAATGTTATGTATGAGTTTTCTCAGAAATCTCGTTTCAAACATGCGAGAGAAATAATCATTTTTGAAGTCAAACTTTCATTCTCAAGATCAAACTCGCATGAATTACTTCAATATATGAAACTTGTCAAATTGAAATTACAAACTTGTACTAATCATGTAACCAAGAAATTTTCAAAATTCAATAAGCAAAGGTGCTTTCATCAATATTAAAAATATATTTCTTGAGAAAAATGCACAAATCATAATGTACTATCCTTCATCGTTGTTTCAAAATTTCTAAAACTAACATAATTAATAAAAATGAAATATTTCAATAAAAGATTTTTAATAAATAATTATAAAGAATGCTATTCATTTACTTGTTGAAGTTTCAAATTCTCAAAATGTGCTTTCTTCAATTTCTATCAGGATCCTCTTCTTCCACACGTCCTATAAGGATATTTTTAAACAAAATTTAACAAATCATCTTTAATTTACAAAGACTTCCTTCTACTTTGCATATATCAACCATTATCATTTAAAATTCAAACAAAATTCATGCTTTAAGATTATTTCAAACATTCCAACAAGCGTCTCGTTAATACCAATATTCAAGTAGAATATTAAAGTTATCCCCTTCCAACATTCCTTAATAAATTCCTTAACATAAATCAATCCAAATAAATCTATGTAGTTCCAAAATGATAGCTCATATATGCAGATATGTCTCTATACATGTATATATTATTAGCAAGTTTTAAATAGATTTCTATCTCAAGTTTGAATATTCTCCCCCTACAACAACACGGCAACAACAGTAACAAGGCATAAGTTTTTGCAACTTCACCAACTGATCACATGCGTTCAGATTAAGAGATAAATGAAACTTGAAGATCCCTTACCTTATCAACACCACAGATCGAGAAGAAAAAAAAATAGGGATGTTGGGTTATGGCTGAACAAGGGAGAAGACAAACAGCACTTTTACCATACACAGCAGAGGAAGAAAGCTTAACTCACAGTACCAATACTAGCTCACCGCATAGCCCCACCCCAGTTCTGATCTTTTAGTTTTCTTAGCTCAGCACGACACAGATGGCGCAACAGAGAGGAAAAAAAACAAAACAAGGAGCATGGACTAGTGAAGCAACCCACGAAGCTCACAGTTGAGTTGGGAAAGGAAGAACTTATGAGTTAAAACCCTTTAGCTTCGACAACCTGGTCCTTCACTTCGACTGCAACTCGAACGTGAACGGCACAGAGAAGCAATAGACCGAAAAAAAGAAAAAAGAAAAACAGAGTCTACATGCATGAAAGAGTGTCTACACATCACTGAGCAGTGGCGAGCCTTCTGTGTCGCCGATAATAGCCAGGAGTAAAGAGGGGAGAGATGATCGGTTATGGTAGAAGGGTAGAGAGCAATTTTGAACACTCTCAAACTCTCTCTTGGTTTGTGCGTGCACCCACTGGATAAGGAAGAAAAAAAAAAAGAATTTACCACATGGGGAAGAGGGCATTATAATAATTTCATATAAGTTAGAACCAACAAAACAAAATTCCTCCTTGTGCTCTGGAGGTTTCGAACTTAAGACTTTTTTTTTTTTATTTAGACTATTACATAAACACTATTACAGCTTTTTTTTTTTAAGTAAATATTTATTGCTCAATTAGGGCAAGTAAAATGATATGGTATAATGTCACATACTCGTATAGATCAATGTACATATATGTTAAGGGAGAATAAAATCTTCATCAATTAAGTAAAATATGAACCACTTACTAGTTATCAAGCGTTTGGATTTTTCAATTCTTCGTTCTCCCTTTTGGCTTATGGATAATCACCAATTAAGCAGCTCAACATCAACTCGACATTTTTTTCTGCAAAACCCAGTACTTTTGGTTGTAATTCAAATTGCATTTATATATATATATAGATATATATATATAAAGCCCCTTCAACATCAAATTTATCACAACTCACAAGAAAAATTAATTCAAAGAGTGACGGCGTAAAGCTACTAGTACTTTTTTTAAAAAATTGAAAAGAGGTACTTGTAATTTACTATATATTAAGATTTTAGTTATTCATCGAAAAAGAAGTTGCTATTCATTATATTCCTTATTCTTCAGTAGTCATTGACTATTTTACGCTTCATCTCAAATTTTAAATTGGTAACAAATTTGTCGTTCTATCAAATTAGTTCCTACAAATTATACACAATAGTTATCACATTTCATAATACTTTTTTATCATTTGCATATTTTAAGAACATTTTTTTTATTCTCTCGAAATAAAATTGTTCCTTTTCCCATTAAAACTCCCAGATAATAGAAATAATGTTCCATTACATCCTTATTCCATTAATGGAAATTCTATTCCATTTCAGTCTAAATTGAAATGTTTTTAATATTATTTGAATTTAAAAAATAAATTAATTATTCAAAATAATAATTACACAATAAATAGTAAATGAATGGCGATGGCGCTCGGTCATTTTATTTTTAGACTAAAATATATAAAACTCTTTTGAACTTTGAGACAATTGCATGTAATCCTCCTCACCTTTAAAAGTTTAAAATTGACCCCCAACCTTTAATTTTGTTTACAAAATTCTTTATTGTTAATTATGTTATTTTTTATGAGGGTTAAAATGTCATTCAACTAAAAAAATGTTATTAAATAAAAATATTATATTGTATAACTATTTATAATAATTTTTTTATATTTTTTAGATAGTTGAGATATTAATAATTGCCAAAACAAATGTTATTATCACCATATAAAATTTTAAATATTTATTTTTGTGTTAGTTTTTTATATTTTTTGTTATCAATGGTGCATTGTTTTCTAGTATTAAAAGATAAATTAATCTAACATAATAATATTTAAAATTTTAAATATTTTTAACCATGTGCATTACATTAATTTAACATGAAAATATAAATAAAAATTTATTTTTTAAAAAAATAAAATCATGCACTATTAATAACAAAAAACATGGATAAAACTAATATAAACATAAATATTTAAAATTTTATACAGTGATAATAATATTTGTTTTTGTTATCAATGCCTCAACTATTCAAAAAAGATAAGAAATTTATTATAAATAGTAATGCAATATAATATTTTTGTTTAATAACATTTTTTTAGTTGAATGACATTTTAATCCTCATTAAAAAATAACATGATTAACAATAAGAGGTTTTGAAAAATAAAATTAAAGATTAGAAGTGTTAATTTTAAATTTACAAGGTGAGGAGAGTTATAAGCAATTGTCTCAAAGTTTAAGTAAGTTTTATGTATTTTAATCTTATTTTATATTACTGTAGTAATTGAAAATAGAAAACAATTCCGTTACAAATAATCAATATACCCTGCTGCTGTTTTAATTTTTACCCTTAATTTCCTATTGTGAATTTAATCAACAATAATATCTTCAAAACTGGTCACTTCCAATTGTAAAGCAAGGTCATCAAAATAGTTGAGGTGGGGAAGTCAGAAGAAAAATCACTTACTTGTAATCAATATTTAGTCTTCTTTCCCTAATTTCCTAGCCTTTTCTCCATCAGTGCGAAGCAGCTTCATGTACTTTGAATCTCCTGAGTTAATTGAAATCAAAACCTGTTTTGATTGTAAGATTTAGAACCATACATAACACACACACACACACACACACACACGAGTTCCTAAAACTGTTTCAATAGCAAATATTATGACAAATCACAAGAGAAATTATGCAAAAATTAAAGAAAGTGATGGCTTATGCTTACCCAGAACATGGCCAAAAGAGGATCACTAAATGTTTAGGTAATTTAAAATGATGCTGTGTGGAATAGAATTAATATCAATTGTTCCAATAATTAAAGAAGAAAAAAGATATGCTATAAGACACATGGATCATTATACGTCAAAGAAGAATAAATAAAATTCCAAATTAAATGCTATTATAAACGTGAAAGAGTCAATTATTTAAATGTCCTTATTTTCTTTATTAAAAATAATCACCGACATCACTTCCAACATGGTGCCTGCCTTTAATAGGCTGACCATTGTTGTGGCTTGTGGGCTGCCAGAGCTTCGACGTTAACAACGTGGTCAGCTTCAAAAAGATTAAGGGTTTGAAATAACCATTAATTGGGTTGCAGATTCGTTATGATTAAGTTTAATTATGATGTTTAAATTTATCTCAAATTAAATAGTAATT